>NW_020954576.1:29121770-29170962 GCF_900497805.2 Vombatus ursinus
TCTATCTATCTATCTATCTATCTATCTATCTATCTATCTATCTATCTATCTATCTATCTATCTGTTTGTCTGTCTGTCTGTCTGTATGTCTGTCTATCCCTTTCTACAAGGAAGATTTTGATTCCTGTCAGAAGAGAAAGCAGAAAGTTAGGGTCAGAGGTTGGTGACTCTGTTCTGTTAAGAAAGAGGGTGCATGGGGCTAGAATTATATTTATCTCTCTCATCTATTATTAGTCTAGGGGAAATAATTTTTCATTTCAAGTTAGATTCTTGGTCACTATTCTTTAAATGGGAAAGGAAGGCTCCAAGCTATATATCCAAAGCTTGCCTCCCTTTCCATGAAATGCCAGTTCCGCAAAGGAAAAACATAGCAAATAGCAAATAAACCCATTTATCCAAGTCAATAGCAAAACATAAACCAGAGAAAGTATAAATAGGAGAATATATATCAGACAATATAGAGCGAAGGAGCTTTCCCATTGGAAGTGAGATAACTCAGCTCAACTTGAGAGGAGTCTCAGTTCTTAGCCAAGGGCAAAATTTCCCAGAGTCTCTAGAGTAGTAAGCTGAGGATAGGGACATGATCAGGATTGCCAACTTCTTTACATGCTGACTTCTTCCTGGAGTTTTTTTCCCTTCAGAGTCCTGAAAAGATGTTAGAATGGTACATCTTTTCTCTCAATGTTGGGAGCCTGAAGCACCAGGATCATTCTTAGCTCCAGTTCTCACCAACTTTGCCTTCCTCTTACATAGACTTGGGCCACTGAGTAATTGATCTTCACCAGTGATGAGAGAGTCCCACAAAATTTAATCCTTTGCTGTGGTTTGGGGATGATTTGGTCTGTATTTTCCATTTCCCAGTTCACTTTGAGAGGGTAGTTATGGTCAGTGAGATGCCTTTGCATAAATCATACCACAGTCTTTGAAAAAGCAGCGCAAAATGGCAGAACTCAATTGCAAGTGAGAGAAGTTATGCCAAACAAGCAGAAGACTTGGACAACTGCTCAAACCCTTCTCTCTAGGATACTTAGTATCCTTCTTTGTGATTGATGTCTTCAGAGGACCCCTAATTATGCCTCCAGGAACCACTATTTCTTTTCCTCACTGCCTAAGCCTCCTCATCTCTTTTAAAACAAAAGAAAATCACCATACCCTACCATCTTCTTTAGTTGTCATCAAATAGCTCTCCTGCCTTTCTTAGCCCAAATCCTAGAAAATGTCCTGTCTATACTTTTTGCCTTTACTTCCTCCCTCTTCTCAGCTATATAATTCTCAGTCTGGTTTCTGGCTCCGTCACTCACCTGAAACTGCTTTCTCCAAAGTTACCAATGACTTCTCAGTTGGCAAAGATGCTGGATGGTCTTTTCTTAATCCTTATCCTTTTTGACCCCTCGTGGAGAGCTGACACCATCGACTGCTCTCTCCTTTGTATTATTCCTGTTTAGGCGTCTCATGACAATGCTTCCTTGGTTCTTCTCTTCCCTGTCTGGCCATTCCTTCTCGATCTCTTTTGCTGACTCATCATCTGCATCACGTTCCTTAACTGTGGGTATACTCCAAGGCTCTGTCTTGGGTTCTCTTCTATTTTCTTTCTACACTTAGTGACTTCATCATTTCCGTGGGTTTATGTGTCATCTTTCACCTGTGGCTCCAAGACGCTGTGGCATGCCCAGTGGCCACACCCCAGCAAAACCATTCTGGCAGATGGGCTAAACCAGGTTGAGGCTAACCTACAGGCCTCAAACCCATCAGTGAATTGGTGGGATATCCACCGAGGACTTCCTATGGTGGAATGGGCAGATGAGAACAATCTGTTCCGATGGTTGAAGCAGGCACTGGGGAGTGCTTATAGCTTAGTCTGACATCGAAGATGCCAAGGTCATTCACTGCATCCAAGCCATCGCCAGTCATCCTGACTTTTGTCTTGTCGCTGGACTTCAATGACTCTGGAAGAGAGAGTGAAGCTGATAACTTTGCAGAACTCTGCCTCACTTAAATCCAAGTTACTTGTAAGTCAAGATATCACCCTGTGATGTTATCGAAACAAAGGATCAACAACAGACAATCGTCTCTGTATAAATGACTTGGGCAGCTAGGTGATGCAGTGCTGGGCCTGGTGTCAGGAAGACCTGACTTCAAATCGGACCTCGGACACTTAGTAGCTGTGTGACCCTGGGCGAGTCACTTCAGTCTGTTTGCCTCAGTTTCCTCATCTGTAAAATGAGCTGGAGAAAGAAATGATAAACCGCTCCGGTATCTTTTCCAAGAAAACCCCAAAATGGGGTCGTGAAGAGTCAGACATGACTGAAATGACTGAACAGCAACAATAGCAGCAACAAGAACAACATAATGATTCCCAGAGCTATCCCCAGGATCTTTCTGGGACTCCTGTCCCACGTCGTCAGCTGCCTATTGGACATTTCAAAGTGGATATCCCGTAGATATCCCGAGGTCAAATCCTACCTCAGAGACTTAATGGCTATGTAACCTGGGTCAAGTCTCTCAGCTTTTGTCGGACTTAGTTTCCTCATCTGTTAAATGGGAATAATAAGAACACCTACCTCCCAGAGTTGTTGTGAAAATAAAATGGGAAAATATTTGTAAAGTGCTTTGCAAAACTTAAAGTACTATATAAATGCCAGCTATCATCATCATCATCATCATCATTATCTCAAACTCAATGTGTCCAAACCAGAACTCTTTATTTTTCTTCTCAAACCTTCTTCTGGATTTCCTTATGTATTGTGAGGGCATCACCATATTTTCAGACTCTCAGTTTTGCAACCGTAGCGTTTTTCCTTATTTCTCATTCTTTGTTACCCCACACAATAATAAACATTAATACATAATAATACCTAATGGTGAACATTTATATTGCGCTCTCATGTTTGCAAAGTTTGTTACCTTATTTGATCCTCATAACAGCCTAGGTGCTATTATTATTCCCATTTTACAGATGAGGAAACTGAAACAGACAGAGGTTGAGTGACTTGTCCAGGGTCACACGGCTAGTAAGTGTCCGAGGCTGGATTTGAACTCAGTTCTTCCCACCCCAAGTCCAGTGCTCTATCCACTATGCCAATATTTATATAACAATTTAAGGTTTGTTATGTCATTTTATTCTCAATTATGTGGTAGGTGCTGTTATTATACCCATTCTATAGATGAGGTGAATGGGGCTCAGAGAAATTAAATAACTTGTCCAGGTTCACACAGCCACTAAATATATAAGGCAGGGTGTGAACTCAGATTTTCCTGATGCCAAGGCCAGCCTTCTCTCCACTATACCACCTGTTGTTGATGTTCAGTCATTGCAGTCATATACTACTCTTCATGACCTTGTGGACTTCTGTTTTATGGGATTTTCTTGGCAACGACACTGGAGTGGTTTGCCATTTCCTTCTCCAGTGGCAAACAGAGGTTAAGTGACTTGCCCAAGGTCACAGAGCTAGGAAGTTTCTGAGTCTGGATTTGAACTCAGGTCTTCCTGACTCCAAGCCCAGTGCTCTACCCACTATATCACCTAGCTGCCTTCAGTAACAATCAGTTGCCAAATCTTGTTTTTTCTCTTTACAATATCATGTATCTCTCTTGTCATTGTTGGCTTAGCCATACTCTTAGTTCATGCCTTCCTTAAGTCTTGCCTATACGTTTGCAATAGTTTTCTAATTAGTCTCCCTACTTTGTCTATCTCCTTTCCAAATCATCTTCATCATTGCTGCCGGAATGATTTTCTTTAAGCGCAATTTGTAAATCTAACCATGTCACTCCTCTACTCAGTAAACCCCAATGGCTCCCTACTGCCTGTACAACAACATAGAAATTCCTCTGGCTTTTAAAGCCCTTCACGACCTGTATTTTTTAGGCTCATTCTATATTCTCCCTTTCCTGGACTCTGTAGTTCAGCCAAACTGGCCTTCTTGCTATTCCTCATACATGGCACTCCATCATGTCTTGTTCATCATCGAGTGCCCCATAGTGCCTAGAACAGTTTTTTTCCCTCCTTAAAATCTTCATTCATTCAGTAACTAACCCTCTACTATGAGAAAGGCACTGTGCTAAGTGCTGGAATAGGGATAGGACGTAGGGATTGGACTTAGGATTTCTTTAGCCTAAGTATCCTTGTGCTACCAACACAGGCTGGCACTTTCTCTGCAATTTATTATCTTAGAGAATTGTCTGTGCAAGGCCCCAAAAGGCATCCTGTCTCTAGACTACATAATAGACCATTACTGGAGCGTGGTGTCCAGTTTTGGTCACTGCACTAAAAGCACATGAAGAGCATAATTTACGAAGGAGTAGCAAGCACAATCAAATGGAGGCAAGAATAGGAAATGAGGATAGTATTAAAAAATGTTGTTTTAGGTGAGCACAGCCAGGAGGGAAAGTTATACAACAGCAATGATGTAAGGACAAACAACCTTGAAAGAATTCTGATCGATGCAACGGCCAGACACCATTCCAGAGGACTGACAATGAAGTAGCTACCCATCTCCTAGAAGAAAGGTGATGGACTGAGACATCTGTTTCTGGACATAGCCAGTGCAGGAATTTGTTTTGCTTAGCTGTGCATGTTTGTTCTAAGGGTTATGTGGAGTGGGAGAAGTGGGAGAAAGATGAGGATTAGAGGTAGGTTTCCTCTTCCTCTCCTCCCCAGCCTCCAAAGGAGAAGAGAACAGAAGGAGGAGCTTAAAGAAATCAGAGACAAGCTGCACAGCTTTGAAAGTTATACATTGGAATATTATATACTTTAAAAGAAAACTCTACATAATGACAATTAAGTTTCGTGTCCTGTTCTTTCCTGTTCTACAAAGTATATAGGGATGCTCATTTTATTTGGTGTTTGTTAAGTTCAGGATAAAAATAATAATGAAATAGTAAAAAAAAAATGTTTGCTTGGCTGAAAGAATAGAAAGGAAGGTTTTGCTTAAGGACAACCTTTAATAAATGGGATGTTGAGTAGCTATGTCTCTGTCCTTAGGGAACCAAACCAAGCCTTCTCAGGGAGATGTCTTATTTGAAAGCTGGGGAAATAAAGAAAAAAAAAACTATGTATGTGGTTGATCAGGTGTGATCAAACACTGGATGGGGCTGTGAAGGAAGGCCAAGGAGAGGAATGAAACATAACCTGGGGTCATCCTTAAACTAGCTTCTGTTGTTGCTTTATAAGCCAGGGCATCAATTCAGTTCAATTCAAGAAATATTTATATATCAATAGCAAGAAATATAAAGCACCTACTATGTGCTAGGTGCTGGTTTAAGATTTTAATTCCTAACGCTGGGCCTTCTGGGTCTGGGACTATCCATTCTGTACTTCTGTACTCCCCCTCCCCCCCAATCAATCAACAAGTATTTTTAAAGTGCCAAATATGTTTTGGGCCCTCAGCTAGGTCATAAGGATTAAACCCCTCCCCCCATACCCTTCTCCAAACTCAAACAAAACCCATAACAGTCTCTCTTCTCAAGAAACTTACCTTTTTTTGGAGAAAGCAAAAAAAAAATACAAAGTCATTTTTGTCTGGATGGACTTGTGATTTCTTTGGTGCAGGAAAAAATCAGGTAAGAACACTCCCTATGTAGACAGTCTTAGAAAGTTATTAGAAATGTTTAGGGGTTATATTACTTACCCAAAGTCCATAGTCATGTATTTTGAAGGCAGACATGAACCAAGGTCACCAGCCTTGAAGATGGTATTAGAGGAGGGGCTTTCTAGGCATTTGGAACAGTCAGAGCAAAGATGTCGATGAAGGAAGAATTGGTGGCAATTCATTGTGGAATCAGGAATTAATTCTGATTATTCATTACTATAGTAATCCATCTTTTCAAAATCTTTTCCATTTACAGAGTACTTTATTTTGGCTCTGTAACTGTATAGCTGGATACTAATGTCAAAATAGCAATTGCAGAAGTGGTCAGCATCCTGGCCTAAAACATGAAACTGGGGGCTGTATAATTATGATGACCAAACTTGACCTTGAAGAAGAGTTGAGAAAAATACATCTCCTTCCCTTTATTGGAAAGGTGGAGGAGTATGTATGTGGAATATTGCATGTCCTATTGAACATAATAGATGTATTGATTGGTTTTACTGAATTGTTTTTTTTCCCTCTTTCTTTTTTTCAATATTTATTATAGAGGGTGGGTTGCTGGCTAGGGAAGGCATATATTCAGAAATGAAGGTGATGTGAAAACAAAAGCTAGCAATAAAATAAGGTTAAAAAAAGAAAATCTAATGAAAATACTGCACTACTAACAAGATCATTGTATTATATTTAGAGCTCTAGATTTAACCAACCACATGACCTGTGATTGGCAATGTAGTTTAGTGGACTTTCAATAGGACCCCTAACCAAGTTCGTGTATTGCCTATCCCACTTAGAAGGTATAAGAGTTTGGTTAAGTCTTTTGACTTCCTTAGGTCTCCTTTGTAAAACGGGGGCTGTGGGGGTGGGGATAGGGTGGGAGGGTGGGTTGGGACAGATTTATTTTACTTATTTGTTATGAGGGAGGGTTCCTATTTTTTTTGGCAAGGGGGATGGGTAGGAGGAGAAGTATTAGGGGGAATGGGACACTGATAACAATGATCTAAAAAAAGAAGAAAAGAAAAAAAGTGGGAATAAAACATTTAAAAATTACTCAAAAGAAAACTGACGGAGGTTCGTAAGAGCACTTGGAAATCAGGACAATGCTGGAAATACTATGTAAATTTTAATATATACTTAAAAAAACTCATATACAATAGAGACTCATGCTATCATATACAATACTTTTATGGTCTTTTCAACCGGGAAATGTTTATATTTATTGACTTTTACTATGTTAAAAATAACAAAGTAATTAAAAAGAAAAAAATGGGAAGTAGCTAGAAATTGGATGATCTCCTGGGTTTATGGTTCTATGGATAGAGCTCTCTGGATTTGGACTCAGGAAAACCTGGGTTCAAATCTGTCCTCATATATTTTCTAGTTGTGTGACTCTGGGTAAGACATTTAAGTCTGCCTCAGTTTCCTCAAATGTAAAAGGAGGATAAGAGCAGCACATACCTTGCAGAATCATTGTGAGGATCAAATGAGATAATATTTGTCAAGCTGTTAGCACAGTGCCTGACACATGCTATTCAGTCATTTCAGTTGTGTCCGACTTTCTGTGACCCTATTTGGGGTTTTCTTGGCAAAGATACAGGAGTGGTTTGCCATTTCCTTCTCCGACTCATTTTACAGATGAGGAAACCGAAACAAACAGGGTTAAGTGACTTGCCCATGTTCACACATCTAGTAAGTATCTAAAGCCAGATTTGAACTCGGGAAGATGAGTCCTCCTCACTTAAGGCCTGTCTATCCCATCTATCTGACTTAAGTCCCCATCTATAGTGCCACTTAGCTTACCACCTGGCATGTAGTAGGCACTTAAATTCTTCTTCCCTTCCCTTCTTTCCTCTTTTTAGTTCCAACAATATGAGTTGTATTTTCTGAGTAACCCTTATGGATACTGTCTGGTACAGCCTTACAGATTTACATTGGGCCTAAGGGGATGCTGAAATGCCTGGAAGGATTTGTCTTGGGAAAATTCCATGAAGAAGTAAATGTTTAGGATGGCTTGTTAGGTGGGAAAAAGAGGATATGGGAAAAAGAAGAGGATGTACTAGGAGGGACATTCTAAGTGGCAGCTGTGGCTGCTTCCATTCAGTATCTAATGAACTCCATTTCCCCAGTGCCTAAACTACTCTCTTGGAATCAGCAGTTCCATTTTAGAAAATGCATTAGTCATTTAGGTCACAGGGGGTACTCTTTAGGCTCCTGGGGCTGTAACTTACTGAAGCAGTGAATGCAATGAATGCAGCTTCTTAAGAGAATGATTGTGGCTGCCCAAGTTCCCTACCTCAGAATGTTCTCATTTGGACAGAAAGGATAACAATACCGACTCATTTCCTGTCTCACAGAGGTACCGTGATGATTAATGGGATACGGGGATGGTGGAAAGAACACAGAACTAGGAATCGGGGTCGCAGGACCACAGATTTAGAGCTGAGAGGTACAGTAGAGTCTATTTAAATGAAGATCTGGCAATGACATTGAGTCGGTCCCACAGGAACTGACCTCACCTAGAAGCCCAGTACTCTCTCTTGTCTGACTTCCCTCTGAGAAACAGATGGGGGGGTGGAATGGGCCAGTGACTAAGTCAAACACACGAGGTCTGGGGTTCGGTGAGGAAGAGTTGATCATCAGAAACACAACATATTATTGAAAGCCAGATACTTGAGTGATTGTTGCTGTTCAGTCATTTTCAGTCATGTTCAACTATTTGTGACCCCATTTGGGATCTTTCTTGGTAAAGGGTGGTTTGACATTTCCTTCTTTAGCTCATTTCACAGATGAGGAAACTGAGGCAAACAAGGTTAAGTGACTTGCCCAGGGTCACACAGCTAGTAAGTGTCTGAGGCTGGATTGGAACGAAGGTCTTCTTGACTCCAGGCCTGGGCGTTTGATCCACTGTGCCACCTAGCTGCCCTGAATGACTATAATTTGTTAATATTTCAAATGAAAGGTGATCAGTTTAGGTATTTAGTCTCCTTGTATTCTCATGGTGTCCAAGAATAACGAGACAAAATGGAATAGAGTTAGAATAAAAATGCCACTAGAAACTTAAAAACCCTTCATAGTTGTGCTCTAATTTTGGCAACAAAATATTCATGTGAGTTAGGAAGGGGAAATTATTATGCTCATTCGGTGGATGAGGAAACAGACACAAAGAGGGGAATTCAATTCAATTAAATTCATGGAACACTTATTAAGAGCCTTCTCCGTGAAAGGCTAGAGGCAGAGGCCTAAGGGATTGAAAACTGGCCTCTGGAGCAGTAGTGGTGACCCTGAGCAAATCACTTGCCCTCTCACCACCTTAGGCAACTCTTTAAATTGTTGAAATTGCAGATTTGTGCTGGTGGAGAGCTCTTTTGGAGGAAGAGATCCTTATACTCAGTCAGTCTAAGTCTACTATGTTCCAGACACTGAGCTAAGCACTGGGGATAAAGAAAGGTAAGATAGTCTTTACCCTCAAGGAGCTCACAGTCTAGTTGTGGAGACAACATGAAGATAGCTATGTACAGACAAGTTATATATAGGAATAATCAGCAGAAATAATATATAATATTATATATATATATAAAATATATATGTAATAAAAATAATATATAGAAATAATCAGCAGAGGGAAGACTTAAGGGGGATCAAGAAAGGCTTCTATGGAAGATAGGATTTTAATTGGAACTTGAAGGAAGCCAGGGAAGCCAGGAGGCAGAGACAAAGAGGGAGAGCCTTCCAGACACGGTGAAATTCCAAGTCTGGTCAAAAAGAATTGTGCAAAGCACTGTGCTCTGTTCTTAGGTTACAAAGCCCCCAAATGGTTTCTGGCCACAAGGAGCTTACATTTCCTTCCTTCCTTCTCCTCCTCTTTTTTTTTGGCGAGGCAATGGGATGAAATGATTTGCCCAGGGTCACATAGTTAGTAAGTGTGTCAGGTGTCTGAGGCTAGATTTGAACTCAGGTATTCCTGAATCCAGGGCTGATACTCTATCTACTGTGCCACCTAGCTGCCCCTTTCTTCTTCTTCCCTGCCTCTCAGCCCCCTTGGGAGGAGCACCCTTGTAATAAATATACATAATCAAGTAACCATAAGAAATGCTGAAAGGGATGATTTCAGAAAACCTGGGAAGACTTGTTTGAAATGAAGCCAAGTGAAGTGAGCAGAACCAGAACAATTTATACAATAACACCAACATTGTCCTCAGCCTCTCCTTAAACTTGAGCTGTTTACTAAGCTATTTATAGCATAGTGGGAAGAGCACTGTACCAGGTCAGAAGATCTATATTAAAGTCCAGCTTTACCATTTACTTGCTGTGTGAACTGAGGTGTGTCCCTTAACCTCTCTCACTCTCAATTTCCTCATTTGTAAGTTTACAAAGCTTTTGTTGTTGTTCATCCTTTGCTGTTGAAGAGGGTCAATGCCATTACAAGTGTGACGTCTTGACTTTCCGGTGAACTGGATTTAAGTGAGGCATAGCTGCACAAAGTCACTAGCCTTAATATCGCCTCCAGAGTCATTGGTGTCCAGTGGCAAAACAAAAGTTAGGATGACTGGAGAGGGCCCGGGATGTAGTGAGTGATCTTGGTCTTTCTAAATTAAGGTCTTTCCAGGTCTCAGTTTGTCTGAGACCATACCCATTTAGTGACTAAGGGCTAGGTAATTATTGAGACAAAAGATGACCTAATTTACCATCCCAAAGATATCAGTCTGGGAGGGGAAGACCCTAACAGAAAAACAATTGCTATTTACACTCTTTTTAAGCCATCAAAATCTAAGCAATGAGCCACAGAGGCTTAGGCTTAGGTGCATTATTGACCATTCAATGAAACCAGAATGATTTGGCTGTAAAGGTGTAGTCAAGCAGTTCCATTTAGAACAGGGTGGCCAGTTTTTTCAGAGCTGTATTTCAAGAAATCAAAAATGAAAACGGCACAGGACAAAAGTAAATTGTCCCAGCTTTTTGAAAAATAAAATAAAAGAAGAAATAACAGCATTTCCCAATTTCTGTTTGAATTGGCAGGTTGGGTCCTCGGATAACATAGTAAAGACAGTTAATACAAAACCTTCTCTTAAGAACCTGGTTCACTCTTTCCCACAAATACACACAGCATCCATGGGAGGAATGGGCTTAAACTTAGACCATAATAATAGTTAAGCATATGTGTAAGAAATATATGGGACAAGGTTAAGCTCACATCACCTGCTTTGGAGTTCCCCTTTTCTGTGTAGAGACCTCAAGCAGAACTGTGGTTGTTCATCCTTTGTTCTTGAAGAGGACAATGGACATCGCGAGTGTGATATCATGACTTGCATGTGAATTAGATTTGAGTGAGGCATAGCTGTACAAAGTTGTCAGGCTTGATCTCTCCTCCAGTCATCAGAGTTCAGTGGCAAGACAAAGGTCAAGATGACCGGACGGCTTAGGGTACAGTGGATGACTTACCTCACAAGGTTGTGATGTGTATCATATGAGAAAAAAAATATATGAAACCCTTTGTAAGCCTAAAGCATTACATATATGTAAGCTGTTATTATTTCAGTAACTTCAGATCTTTTTCAGATATTTTAAGAATCAACCACTAAAACTTTCAGACAGGGAAAGCTTTGTTGCGAATGGAAAATTCTGGCTATGTAGCTAGCTGTGACCTAAACATTTAACTATATCATATGGGAAGAATTAATAACTACCATTACAAAGTCCCTCATATTTGGTCAGTTTGGAGCCTTCTTTAGGGAGTTTCAACTTCCACTGGGCAGCCGTTTTTGCTCTTTTGGCCTGGACTTCTATCTTTGGTAATTTCTATGTGGGCCAGGGGAAAAGTGGGTTTGTTACATAGCCAAGGGATGGCATCATCCTGGCCGTTACTGAATTGGATTCTATCTAGAGGGGCTAAAGGCCCCTGGGTTCTCCCCAAATCCTTGGGAAAGGGTTGGATAAACTTCTATGGCAGACCAGGCAAATTCCCAAGCTTCTAGGATACTATATAGAGATAGAAACAGGCATGGCCAGTTTCTGCTGCCATTGCTCTATGCTGCAAAAAAAAAAAGTAGATCATGTTATAGGTCACCGGGCAAATGCCTAAGGACCCTTCGAGGTTGTCTGACCTTGGCTGTCCAATCTTCCAAGGAGAAATTTTAGCTAACTCTAGCTGTGATAGTCCTGCTGCTGAAAGCACTTTCCCAGAGTTTCACATTATTCATTTCCAGAAAGTCATTTTAGTTGATTGCCTTGTGGTCTTTTTGAACGAGGTATTTTAAAAAAATAGGAGAAGATTTAGGGGGTTGGCTTACAATCAGAATATATCCATCCTGAATGATACCAAGGGCAGTGCAACTGCTAGCTTTGGATGGAAACTTGTTGAAGTTTCCATCTCTGCAGATTTGTAATGAAAGAGTAGACAACTATCTTTCTCAGACCATTTAGCTGGAGCCCTGCCTGGGGATGGAGGGTAGGGGAGTTGTGGATAGGATGACCTTGAGGTCCCTTTCAGATCTGCATTTGTATGATTTGATGGTAGTTAGAAATATGAAGTTATAATTATGCTGGAGATGATTTACTTCTCTCCATCTGACTAAATATTTGACTTCGTGTGTTTGTTACTATATTGGTCTTACCACCCCAAATATATTGTAAGTTTCTTGAGGGGGGAGACATCATGTCTTTTGTTTCTTTATTGTCCCTTCCTCATTCCCCTAGCACTTAAACTCTAAGGCTAACTAGCACTTTATCCAACATTATATGTTAGAGCTTTTTCTCATTTAGATAATTGTGAGTTAATCAAATTGATAGGGTAGAAACAGTAATTTGGAAGTAAATAAGGGTGAACATCTTAACTCCTGAGGGGTAATGGAATCAGAGTCCAGAAGAGGCTTGACCCAGGATGACATGGTAACACTGGTTGGCCTGCTGGTACTTGTTCTCACCCACTGCACCCCATCTCTTTTATCTCTAGAGCTTTAATCAGCCATACCCTCTTATGTCCAGTTTTAGCTTAGGGGGAAATATAATGACCCCTCAGGTCAAATGGGGTCCTCATCTATGCTGCTTTGTGGAGTTTATATCAGATAAAACATTAATAGCTCATGATCACTCAGAGCCCCCAGTTAGGAAAATTCCTGGCATTCAGGAAGAGTTTTGAGATTCTGTCCCAACTTAAATTTGTGTTTATCTCTAGCTAACCCCTGGCTTTACTATATTTGAGTAAAAATCAAGATATAGGAAACATTTAGTTAAAAGAAGTGAGAAGAGTATGTTAAGATATCTTTTGCTAGATAGGCATGGAGAGGGGGAGTTGGGGAAATAGTGACTATTTTTGGGATCTTCTCTCAGTTTTTGAAGAGGTAAGTGCAACAGGTAACTTGAAATCAACTCTTCTGCTCTGAGGTACCTGGGGCTGACGGATCTTCTTTCACTTTCTCCTTTTGGTCTCTCAGTTTCTCTCTGTCTGTCTCTGTCTCTGTCTCTCTCACCTCTTATTGCCCCATTGTGTTGCTAATGCTCTCTGGGCTCAGCTACTTAAGTCCTGAGAGCATTGAAAGGCTATTCCCCCATTGCCCAGCTGCTTAATTCTGGAGGTCCTGGCTCCTTCCTCTCAGTCTGTGTCTTGACAACAATGTATTTCCCTTTAAGAACTTGTAGCGTAGCTTAATTTCATTTTCTGGCTTCCATATCAAAATAATCCCAAGTTGTAGTCAGAGTTGAGAGGGGAACATTTGTTCCTCTGAACTACAAATCTCAGATGCCAGTAAGGTCTCATTCCCCAGCTACCAGCGGCAACTCTTTAGGTAACCTTCCATCTACTCTATTTATTTTGTATGTTCTAATCTATCTATGTTGTCTCCCCTGTTAGAATGTTAGATCCTCTGGGGCAGGAACTGTTTTTGCTTTTTCTTTGTACTCCTAGAGCTTAGTACTGTGACTGGCATATAATAAGCATTTAATAAATGTTTGTTGATTATAGAAACACAGTAGGAAGAAGAATGGCCAAACAAAATGGTGTCTATGGAAGGCATTCTACTGCTGCCATGTTCACATTACTATTCAGTCACAGAAATAGCATTAAGTATGAGATTTACAAGCAAGTAAGATACTTGGATCATAAGGCATATTCTCTGGGCCACTTGGTGAGCATCACTGATTGAATAACAATTTTCATCATGAGTTTTGCAATGTTGAAAAGCTTCTGGATGGTACCAGGGAGTGGAATATAAATTCAATGCAATATAGCAAACATGGATTAAGTATTGATTTCATGCATATTATACTACTAGATGCTAAGGGAGATGCAAAGATAAATAAGATACATTTTCTGCCCCTGTGGAGTTTGCAATCTAGTGTAGAAGTAATGTCCAGACATGAAAACAACAGAACCAAATTGCATGAAAGGTAGAAAGTATTATGAATAGAGCTGATCATCCAGTCCAACCTCTTTGCCTTATGAATGAGGAAGCCGAGAGCCAGAGATGTTAAATGACTGCTTCAGGGTCCCAGAGGTATAAACAGCAGAGTAGGGATTCCAACCCATGTTTTGTGCCTTCAACTTCAGTGTTCTTTTTGCAGTACAACACTGCCTCTGAGGTTTAAGGAAAGAAAGATCAATCCAGCTAGGCAGACTAGGGAAGGCATTATAAAGGATATGTCTTGGAGGATGGAGAGGATTTCAGCCCATCAAGGTTTGTGAGCATTTTTGGTAGGTTTAAGGAACAACTTAGGCAAACATGTATATAGTATAAGTACATATTGTTAAGTACAGAGATTTGTTTGGAATATAAAGTGTATGGAAGAGACTAGTAGGAGTTAAGGCTGGGAATATGGTGGTGTCATATTGTGGGTGCCATATTGAATGCCAGGCTAAGGAATTTGGACTTTATTCCACAGGGAAGGCACAGTTCCTGACACATAGTAGATGGCTGATGAATGTTTCTTAAGAGCGAACTGTCTTTTTCCTTTAAATCTGTAAACGAGTCATTATAAGGCCTCACAAACAATACTGCAAAAGTACCCATTATATTCCATTTTGTCCTTAGACTAGAAATTGTAAAAAGCCCACCCAAGCTGATAGAGCACTAGTTCAGGTAGATACAGACCTCACTAAGTAAATAGGGTTACGTGACTTGCCTAGGGTCACACAGCTAGTAAATATCTGAGGCCGTATTTGAACTCAGATCTTCTTGACTCCACACCTAGCACTCTATCCACTGACATCCATTAACATATCTATCCATTAACATATCTAGTCAAAAGGGTATGTTGACTCACATGGCAGTGTGACACCTGTCAAGTCTGAGGGGCCCTGGCTTTTCCTGGGTTGGGCTTTTTGTTCCTTGGGTGATCAGAAAGCTTTGTCAACAGCTGGGGTCCTATTTCCTTAGACTAATTAAGCAGCAGGGATAGTTTTCCTGACTTTTAGAGAAAAACTAGTCCAGTCCACATGGCAGGGCCCCTAGATTTGACTTTTACAAATCTGTTTGGCAGATTAATGGTTTATAAGGTATTTAATGTTCATAAAGTGAAAGGCAATCTGGAGATGCAGGAACTTATTATTAAATAATATGGACCATATTGTTGCTTAGTCTTCTGTACTCACAGTGGCCCCTGTTATTTATTAACTCAAGCTTGTAGGGTCCTGCAGTTTATATGTTCATAATCACAACATATTGTACAACCATTTCATGGTCAAAGGGAGATCAAATGTTCCCTAGGACCTGTCCCTCTCCCACATTGTATCACTTACTCTACATCACCAGATTCATTTTCAATTATAGGACCAGTGCATCTTTATTCTACATTGCTGATGTGAAAAAGAATGACATACATATTTGGCAAGGCAGTAGGAGAATAAACAATTTAAGATGAATAATATGCCCAAGAGAATTTTGGCTTATGTCTTGGCAAGATGGAAATGAACGGGCATTATTAATGCGTGTGAAGGCCCCCATGTTGTGTGTGGATTAAGAAAAGAGAAAAGCCCTCATAGAAAAAAGCCAGGCTATCTGCAGAGGAAAAATATACAAGCCAAGCTAATTTCAACCAAGTGTCCTGGGCCATAAATAAGACCCAAGAAGATTTGGGGGACAGGCATATAGGACCGGAAATTGGGATTTTGGGTTTCACCATGGGTTCTTGGAATGAATATGGGTCAAGGGCTTATGACTCCTCTGTCTCAGTCAATTTACCCATCTGCCTTCAAGAGACATTTGAGTGTATTCTTCAGATATTTATTCAACAAATATTTATTAAGTGACTGTTATGTGCCAGGCACTATGCTAAGCAGGAAGAGAGGCATAAGACAGTCCCTGTCCTCAAGGAGCTTGCAATCTAATGTGGGGAAGATAACTCATAGAAAGAAGCTGAAAAGGTGGGGAAGAGGAGCTGGGGGGGGGAGGGTAGAAAGGGGGAGATGATGAAACCAGGGAGGGAGATGATCTGAGGAGGTGAGAGTTTCAGAGATGAGTTCACCTTGCAGAATGATGAATTTCGGGAGATCATGAAATCCAAGAAAACAGCCAGGTGGGAAATGATGAGGTAGATTCCCTGAGAGCCCTCCTCAAATACTGGAGGATCTAGGAGGAGCTCTCCAATATTTATCCTTTACCTTTCCCAATAAGAGGAGAGGAGGGAACCTAGGGACAGGGAGGGCTGAAGGGGTATGAGTTTCAGAGTTGATTTCATCTTGCAAAATGATGAGTTTTGGAGATCATCAAGTTCGGGAGATCAGTTTGGGTGGGCTTTTTACAATCTTCTGGTCTAAGGACAGAATGGAATATGATGGTATTTCTGCAGTGTGATTTGCAAGGCATTGTAATGACTCATTTATAGATTTAAAGGAAAAAGATATAGTTCATGCTTAAGGAAATTTAATCAACCAACAGCATTCATTAGACATTTACTATGTGTCAGGAACTGTGTTTTTCCTAGACTGATATCAACGTGAAAGGTTCAATGAAGACACGTATTTTTGTCACATAGCCACTCAGGGTACCATTTATCTTCATCCCGGGATCAACATTTTGCTGCCAGGATTGTAGATTGATTGTCCGTAGAGCTGGAAGGGGACTCAGAGGTGATTTAGTCCAGAGATGTGACGCTTGCTCTGCTGTAGGCCCCATGTGACCACGTGACCCACAAAAGTCCTGAGCGCAGCCTGACCAGATTAAAATGTAATTGGGAAATGCTGAACAAAATGAATAAAAATACAACAAAACATAGATAATGTTAATTTGTCATTTTCTAAGTCAATATGTGACAGTAGGAACCTATTTCTATTTGAATTTGACAGCACTGATCTAATCTAACCCTCTCATTTTACAGATGAGGGAATGAGGTTTCTGGAAAATGAAGTGAATTGTACAAAGTCACACAGGTAATAAGTGGTATAGCTGAGATTTGATGTCAGTTCCTCCAACTCCAGATCCAGCCCTCTTTCCACTCTATCAGCCTGAATGGTTTACTGTTGTGGGATGACACAAGGAATGTAATTTAAAGTTAGTATGTGTGACCGGGAGCACCAAGGGAACGGAACATCAAAGAATAAACAAACTATGTTTTCCGGGTGGAACAACTCTTATCTCAAGAAATATCTTGCATTTCTTGAGGAAAATACGTGTGTGCCCAAGGATCTGGCCCATCCTTGGATACATACATAAAAAATAGGCATCTGGAGCTTTGGCCAAGTTCCACCTTTGTTCTAAGGTTGTTTTCCTGCAGTTTACATAAATATAAAAAGGGCCATTTGGGAAAGGGACCTTTGCAGGTCTTTGTTTCAGCCCACTCTGTTGGTTTTCCCAATTGGGACCCTGATGGCCGTCTCTTGAAGTCTCCCAGGTCGTTAAGTCAGGTGTTGGAACTTGGCTGGTTTGGTGATGGATCTATTCTTTCTTTCTTTGTTTATTTCTATCTTTTCTTTGTTCTATGTTGATTCACTGGAGCATAGGCATATGTACATTATTTTAATTCCTACTTCTTTATGGCCTTAAACATAGTCAAATAAACCTAATTACTTGTTAAGTTTGTATGGAGTGAGTGTCATTGTATCTTAAGATCGGAACCTAAAGTCCGCAACCCCCTTTCGATTACAGGTAGTCATAGAATCATGGATGGAGAACTAGAAGGGACTTCTGAAGTAATCTAGTCCAAACCCCTTATTTTTCAGATGAGGAAACTGAGGTCCAAAAAAAAATTTAAAGGATGTTCCAAAGATCACACAGGTAGTAAGTAGAAAAGTTGAGATTTGAGTCCAGTCCCTCTGATTCTGAACACTTCACTCTTCCCATTTTATCATACTGATTCCACTATAGAGGGGAGGATGGTATGAATTTGTCAGTTGCTTGGTAGTTTGCTTGCTCTAATATATAAAGAAAAGAACTCTTACTTCATTTCCCATCATCCCAACACAGTAAGCCAGTCTACTTGACACAGTGAAAAGAGGGCTGGCATTGGAGTTGGAGGAATTGAATTCAAATTTCTGGAGGGTACTTGGGTGAGGATGGACAGAGGGATAAACAGAAATGACATTGTAAAGAAGTACTGTATGCATCACCTGGAAAGAAGGAGTTGGGTTTGGGTTTTGGAAATCAGATCATAAACCTGGTACAGAGGCATGACATTACTGGTAGAGGACAACAATTACCAGGACATCTGGGGGAGCTCTTTCTCTGCCTTAGGTAGAGCAACTGATAAACTCATAGCATGCCTTAATGATCATTTCACAGAATCATGAAATGTCAGAGTGGAAAGAGACCCCAAAGGCCATTTAGTCCAACCTATATCTGAACAAACATTTCTTCCACAAGATACAAAATCAGTATTCATCCTGACTCTGCCTAAGGACGTGTTACTCCATTTTGTCCTTCCTTAGGAAAGAGCACAGGCTTGACTAATTTGCATCAAGTGTATTACCCCAGAAGGCTGACAGGATGGGCATTTACTTGATTGCCTATAGGACTGGAGAAATTTGAACCATGTTACTGCCTCAGGAAACTGTTTGTTGGCATTATAGGACTTCTCTTGTCCTGTTTTATAGAAGTTCGTCATTTCTGGCTGTAGCATGTGAATGCCAGGTTTCTTTTTGTCAGAGAGGACAGTGAATGTCTTGGTTAAGCCTTAGATTTCTCTTTGTGAAGGGCACTGAAAGAATTATTGAAGGAATATCTGTCAGTCCTTCTGATCAGCGAGGACTCAGGGCTCATTGAAGAGGGGATTATGCTATGCAGTACAAGTCTTGAGAGAGGTTCTCTTATAAGAAGTCACCTTCATGGCTTGAGCTAATGGCCAGGCTCCAATTGGAAGGGTTTATTACAGCATAGAATTTAATGTTTATTGAGTACCTACCTTTTGCTAAGTGCTGTGGGAAGCTTTTATTGTCTTCTACATAAAATAAAAATTAGCCAAAGTTAAGAATTGTAGCTTCACAGAAATTCAGAATTGGAATGAGCCTCCCAGGTCATCTAATTCAACTTGAAATAGGAGTCTTCTCCATGATAATTCCCAACAAGTGGTGATTTAGCTTCCACTTGAGCATCTCCAGAGATGGAACCTTTCAGGACATCTCATTACCCTTTTGGCCAGCTCTAATTGTTAGGTAGTTTTTCCTTATCTGTAAAATGGAGATAATAGCAGTACCTAGCTCATAGGGTGGTTGAAAGGATCAAATGAGATAATACAGTTAGAATACTTTGCCAACCATAAAGGGCTAGATAAATGTTGGTTTTTATTAGTAGAAGGATAGGGAATGGATCTATGACTTCATTGATATAAGGATCTCCCCTCTACCAATGTGAGTTAGCACTTTTTCTCCAGTTTAAAGCTTAGTTATCTAGAATAGAGTCAGTAAGTTACAGTCCATAGGCCAAATCTGACCAGCCTATTTTTGTTTGGACTGCATTTTGTATTTTGAATTTTTTGAATAGTTTTTGAATTTTGAATTAAAGTTTTATTATATTTAAAAATGTAAAAAAACTGTTCTTAGCTTGCAGGCTATACAAAAACAGGCTGCATTGGATTTGGTCCTTGGGTCTTATTTTGCTGGCCTTTGGCTTAGAGCAATGAAAGATTAATTGAATGAAAGCAGTGAAAGACTTGTTCAAGGTCACACAGCCAGTATATGTAAAAGACAAGACTTGAATTCAGGTGTGCCTGGCTTCAAGACCAGCTCTCTGTCTACTGCATCATGCTGCTGTTTAGGTGATTCTTATATTGAACTGAAATCTATCTCTAAAGCTTCTACCCATCATTCCTAGTTCTGTCTTCTAGGCCCAAGCAGTACAGCTCTAACTTTTTTTTTCTTATGACAATCCTTCAAATATTGAAAGACATATTCAACGTGTCTTACATCTTCATCTCTGCTTCAAGCCTCAAAGTGTTGAACTGTTCTGGTCTCTGGGGTATGTATATATACTGGGGGTCTGGCACATGCACAGAGTGTCTCAGATGGTGTCTCCATTTGGAGGACGCTGGGGAACAGATGGCAGTGATAGTGGAAGTGATAGGCAGTTGTTTCTGTGAGAATTGTGATGATGAGGAAGGGAAGTAACTTTGAGGGATGGTAAAGCATAGGTGGATTTTTTGGAACTAGTCCTGGTTGTCTAACCATGTGATTGGAGGAAACATTTTTTGATTGGCTGCGTTGGTAGAATTATTGGTGACTCTAAAAAACCCTGAATCAGCTTCAGTAACTTCTGTCTTTGCTGCATTTGAGTCTGGGGAAACTCAGTGACTCTCTGTCCATGAGAAATCATGTGGTAAGGGGAAGTGCCTTGGGGCCTTCTTCCTCTCTTACTCTAAGTGATCCCTGAGAAACAGGCCTGGGACCTTGGGATTTTCATGTATTCCTTAATGTTCTAGGTTTTTGGAGTGGAGACTCCCACCATGGGACAGCAAGTTATAGGAAACTGAAAGTCAGAATCCAGGCTGGGTGTTTGTAGCCAGCGTAGCATCAACGTCCCAAGGATGAAGGAATGATCTGGACCCCTGCCAGGGGAAGTTGAAATAAGGACTGAACTGGAAGTGATGCCTCCTTTAGATTTGAACTTAGTGGGATCATTGTAGGAACTGAGCTAAGTTCTGAGCCTACTCCCTCAGAGCCCAAAGTAGTATAGGGGAAAGTCTACCCTGGAAATATTAGGGGGAATGCTTTTACGTTTGTTCTTGCTATATCTGTGAACTGAATAACCCACAGGGCTTCTGTTTGTGAGGTATCTTTGGGACTTCCATTTGTGAAGAGGTCAAAGTCAGCTTTGACCAGCAGGAGGTTGGATTAAATGAATTCTACTGCTCTCAGATCTTGATTGTAGAAGAAAGACAGGATTCTTCATTTTATTTTATTTTATGACAGTGCATTTTAACAAAGAATTGAGGAAAATTTAGATGAGGGGGAGTACCTAGGATTATATTAATTCTTTTTATTTTATTTTGTTTTTAGGCAATTAGGGTTAAGTGACTTGCCCAGGGTCACACAGCTAGTAAGTGTCAAGTATTTGGTCTGAGGCCAGATGTGAACTCAGGTCTTCCTGACTCCAGGGCCCGGTGCTGCAACCACCTAGCTGCCCCTATATTAATTCTTAACATGAGATAACAGATTATATTGATCTGTTGTGACTACCATCTATGAGGAATGAAGAGCAATTATCAATGTCATACAATTCCACCCTTTATTACTATTATTATTATTATTATTATCATTGGGACAATTAATTATAGAATTAAGGAATTCTACCTTAATTATGATGCTCAATATACAAAAGCATATTGACCTTCCTATTAACAGCATTTCGATTCCAAATGAAGCTGAGGGCTAAAGCTCATTTGCATAAGACTCTCATTGGTGGAGATCAATTATTTGATGCTTTATGCTGAGGTGAGGGGTGAAGTTGGGAGAGCTTAAGAGCAAAGAGATCTTTATTCTTTGGGCTTCCATCTTTGAGAAAGAAGACACACCATTTGAGATTCTCCTCAGAGAAGGGTCCCTGAAGGGAAAAAGGGACTCTGGGAAGAAACCTGCATATAAAGGAGCTGGCTCCTTGATCATGTCTTTTTTATTTATGAGGCAATCAGGGTTAAATGACTTGCCCAGGGTCACACAGCTAGAGAGTATCATGTGTCTGAGGTCAGATTTGAACTCAGATCTTCCTGACTCCAGGGCCAGTGCTCTATCCACTGTGCCACCTAGCTACACCTTTGATCATGTCTCTATCCACAGCTTACCACACTAGAGACTTCAGAGAATTTTCCCCTTTGTGACATCTAGGGGGAGATTATCTCTGTCTTTGTCTCTGTCTCTGTCTCTCTCTTTCTCTCTCTTTCTCTCTCTCTGTTTAGCTGAGATATCTCACTCCCAGTGGGACAGTTCATTCACTCTATGTATTGTCTGGTATATTTTCATCTGCATAGTTTCTCTGATATCTGTTTGTGATAGTCTTGGATAAATAGGTTAATTTGCTATTCACTATATGTGGTCTTTGTGTAACTGGCATTTGGTGGAAAGGGAGTTAGGCTTTGGATATATCTAGTTTGGGGCACTCCTTCCCCATTAAGGGATAGTGATCAGGAGTGCAGCTTAAACTTAAAAAATATACCCCCTAGTCTAACATTATTTAGTGAGGAGGATAGATATAATTCTGGCCTGGTATCCCTCTCTGAGGAGAGCAGAGGGGCAAGATTTCAAAGCTTCATGTCTTAGTCCCTTTCTGGCAAGCATTAAAACCTCTCTTGAATAAGAGTGGGTGGAGGGGACTCTAGCAATATCTCTTCCTGTCTCCCTGTGACCCACATCTAGAGACCTACCACATATAACATATAATGTGACTTACCTGGGCAACACACACACACGTAAACACACACTTACACAAAGACCCTATACAAAAGGCAGCAGAAAAAGTAGAATCAGAGCATGTGGATCTAATTAATCTAATTCAGCCTGTACCTGAAACATGAATCCTCTCCACAATGTTCTCAATAAGTAGTCATTTAACCTCAACTTAAATTTATTTAGTGTTCAAATCTCACCTTTGCCATTCACTATCTGTGCATCTTTGACAAGTCACTTAACTTTTATGGGCCTCAGTTTCCTCACTTGTAGAATAAGAGAGTTGGACTAGATAACCTGTAAGGTCCTTTCTAGCTAGAAATTTATAAGCCACAAACAACTATATGATTTTATACAAGTCAGTTGACCTAACCTTTCTGATTCTGTTTCCTTGTCTGTAAAATGAGGGGATTTAGATGATCTCTAAGGTTCCTTTTAATTCTAAATCCTACAATTCCAAAGTCTTGCATGAACCTGTTGAACAAACATACTTTTTATAATGCTGAGCTCTCATTAAGACAGAAGTCCTTATTCAAACAATTAGCCTTAGGAAAAGAGGACTAAACATAGCTTTATTAAATTTTCCATTTGTTTTAGTCTTTCTTCAGATAGGGTTTGGTTCTCGGTTGTGACAAATCCTATTAATAGTTAATTGGGCTTTAAACAGGTGGGAGATTCTGAAATCCAATTTATTCCTTGTAGCTATTATTGTAGCCAAGTCACCCTGTCTTCTCACTGATACCAGGGAAAGGCCATGTGGGAGTAGAATGCCTTATGAAGTTATGTTAGGAATAAGTGTGTCATTTGGTTATATCGTGCATCAAAAACAGATACCACTATCAGATAAAAAACCTGGGATGACACTAGAATTGTAACTCTTCATTAGTAGCATTGAACAATCCTACCTAATTGTTTTAAAATAACAATTAATGATGACATTAAGTGCCATAGAAGCATTATGATCTATTAACTCTCCGTTCCCTCCGTACTTTCTCACCACCAGATTGGCAGCCAGCAGATTAGCTGCAAGGTTTTCCATGGTAGTAGCAAAATTCTAAGGTAACTAGGGGACAGAATTTGATCTTCTCTGCTCCTGAATCTGTTATCTTGTCTTCCCTGATTATAGTTATTGGCAAGTGATAAGCAGTCTCTGCTAATAGTGGCAAGAATACAAACCTGATTTGATCATTTAGCTGGTCTGTGATCTTAATGGCCATGGAACCTTGCATCCTCAGTTAATTCTTGCAAAATTAATGATGGATCTCATTCAGGATTCTGGAAACAAGTGGGGAATAAAACAGATCCATAAATAACAGGTACATGATGATGGTGATGATACAATGATTGGTGATAGGGATACAGTGTGCTGTGTTTTTTTCACCTGGCTGAAAGTGATGATTACCCAATAATTTTCTTGAATTTGCTCCTGTTCATGGCATCTTAAAAGGAGGTGTGTTATTGATTGCAGAGAATGGTGGTGAACTGGGAAACAGAAGAGCAGAGTCGAAATTCCACCTGGTACGTGACCTTTGGCATAATCTTTACCTCCCCTTTTTATCACTTTCCATAACTGAAATAATTATTTTTTCCAACTCTTCCATGTTTGTCATAGAATTCTTGTGAAGATGAATCAGTTATTGGTTATGAAGTACTTCAAATCCAAACTATTGCCAGGGGTAGAGTCATAGAATTGGAATGGAACTTAGGGTTCATCAAGAGCCTGGGGTCTTTATTTTTACACAGACTATGAAAACTTTAATATTTCTAGTTTCAATAATAGGATTAACTTAAAATTGTTTTATGAAGTGACTTTTCTATTAAAAATGAGTTGACTTTCCACATCTTATTTTTAATATATACCCTTATCCTTGCTTTCAAGATATAGCTGAACAGATGAAACACTCTCCATGATAAATAAAACCAGTATAATCCAAGATCAAAATTGCAATGCAAAAATACCTTTAAACATAAAACAGCAACATTTTTTATCAGATGAAGACTGTTTTCATGAACATGATATCTGATTTTCTTATGGACATCATTGTAGGATCTTTAGTCAAAAATGCAATTTAATTAGCAGACACACTCATACACAATCATATACAAACTTAATTATAAAACCATTGTAGCAAAAAGAGCAACAGCAACAAACCCTTGCCTTCTGAAAATATTCAAAAGAAAAAGAGACTCAAAAATAAAAATAAAAAATCCCCAATAGATCAACAAAATAAGGGAATCTTCTTAAATGTAAAAATCTACAAGAAAAAAGCACCACTCACCATCAAATGTAATCTTTTCCCCTTGAAATACTGTAATTTGAGACATCTGCTCCTTTTGTTTTCTGTTTGCTTCCAAAGAAGGATAAAGGAACTGCTACAATTGCTGCCTCTTATTTTCAGGCCTTGAATACACACCCTTCTCACATTGATTCTTCAAGGTTTGTTTTGCTGAAAAGCCGAAACTCTGCTTTTTTTGAAGGTTGTTCTCTGGAATTTCTTTTTGCACATTTTTTTTTTCAAAGTTGATATCATCAAGTGTAAATGTAATTGCTTCATTGGGCTTTTACATCCTTCATGGCAATTTCCTTAAGTAACCATAGTATTCATCTTTAATTTTCTGATGATGCATCTTCAGTACCCCTCAGTGGTGAAGTTCAGCACCAGGTCTTAGGCCAGACAAGGCCACAATTGAGGACAATTGGGATCACTTTCTGAAGCAGGGATTCTTAACCTTTTTGGTGTTAAGGGTGCCTTTGGCTGCCTGATGAAGTCTATGGATCCTTTCTCAAGTAATGTTCATTGCCTACATTCATAATTTGAATAAATGCTCAATTTTAGTAAAAGTAATAATAATAGCTAATGTAGCTCAAGTGCTTTATAGTTACTATCTCACTTGATCCTCATGACAGTTCTGAGAAGTAGGCACTATTATTATCTCTATTTTACAAATGAGGAAACTGAGGCAAACAGAAGTTAAATGACTTGCCCAGGGTTGCACAGATAGTAAGTGTCTGAGGCTGAATTTGAACTCAGATCTCCTTGACTCTGGACCCAGCACTCAATCCGTTGTACCAGTAAGAGGTTAGTGAAAATAGAGATTTAATTTTTTTCCCATCCAAGTTCACAGATGCACTGAGATTTATCTATAGACTCCTTGGGGGTGCATTGATCCAAGGTTAAGAAACTCTGATCTAGCTTACCATCCTCATTTTGCAGAAGCTAAAAACTGAGCCATGAGAGATAAAGTGACAGGCTTAGCATTATACAGCTCATCAGGAATGGAATGAAGAACTCAGATATTCTGCTTCCTAATGAGTTTCTAGGACATCACCTTGCCTCTCACTGAGGACTTCTTATAGGACTACTCTCCTGGTCTATTAAAATGTAATTAACATATAACAACAACAACAACATGAAATAGAATGTGACGATTCTTAACCTAGGGTGTGTAAGCTTGTTTTTTGAAAAAAAAAATCTTAGTGATTATATTTCAATGTAATCAGTTTCCTTTGTAATCCCATGTATTTTATTTTGTGTATTTAACATTGTTCTGAAAAGTGGTCCATAATTCGTGGTGGTGGGAGACAGCACAGAGGGGAATCAGCAAGCTCCTGAGACTTCCCTAGAACCTTCCTTCCATTGCTCCCCAGCTCCTGAGAACAGCTGTTTGAAGTTGGCTCATTGCACTTCCAATTGGGGCTGCTGAAGCCAGGTTAGTTCAAAGAGGCAGAGAGAATATTACTGGCATGTTTTAGACAAAGTTGGCTGTTAGAGTCTGTGCCTCTGCGGAGAGGTTTGTTTTTGAGGAGAGAGGGAGGAAGGAGCCAGGGGAGGTTTGTGGGCATGGCTCAGCAACATGAACTTGGGAGTATAGGTCTCTGGGCATATTCCTTACATTTGCCATCACTTGCTCTGCTCATTGCTCTCCTTTGGGAATGGCATCAGGGGAGCTGTGGTATGTAATCATAATAGTGTTTAACATACATCATAGAATTTGATTCCCATAAAATCCTATGATGTGGATAATGCAAGTATTATTATTCCAGTTATACATATCAGCAAACTGAGGCTTAGGGTAGTAAGTGTCTTACATTAAGGTCATATAGCTATAAGTGGCAAAGCCAACATTTGAACTCAGAACTTTTGGCTATAAATCTGTTACTCGTATACACATGACTTGGTCTTTCTGTTTGTGGTCAAGCTGTTCACTGCTCAGTGCCCAGGAGCCAGTTCCTCTACACCTAGGAGGATATGATAAAAATTCAAATAGGCAAGTGTTACATACCTGAATATGCTCTCTGTGACACTTTGAAGAATGTGGCTTTGCTAGTGATAATTAGCTGTAGGCTTTCAGACATTCTGGGAACCTGATACTTGTGTTGAAGATAGCATTTTTGAAGATGGCTAGGCAGCTGATTTCCATCTTACTAGACTAGGCTCACACCATTAAAGAGGGGGTCATATGTTGTATTTTGAGGGTCAAGTAGAAGTTTATAGACCAGAGCAGAACAAAGCACCAGGGATGTGCAAAAAGATGCCTTTCTCTTCCATCTGGAGACAGCTAGGTGGTGCAGTGGATAGAGTGCAGAACATGGAGTCATGAAGATCTGAGTTTGAATCCTGCTTCAGATACTCATTATGAACCTGAGCTGTTTTCCTCATCTGTAATAGCACTTCACAGAGTTATTGTGAGGATCAAAGGAGATTACACACACATACATACACACATCTCTTTGAAAACTTCAAAGTGTTATATAAATGTTAGCTATCGACTAATTATTCTCTGTCAGGATATTGACCCCTATTGCTGGTAGGGTAATCAAACAACAAGTATTCATTAAGCTCCTACTATATGTAGTCACTAAGAGTAAAGAAAAACAGATTTTTTTTGGCCAAAAAAATCTTCCTTTAGTATAGACCAGAGGTTCTTTATCTGGTTTTCATGGACCCTTAGATGGAAAATAATTACGTTTATGGTCATTAAACTTTAGTTGAGATTTAACATCTCTTTTAATTCTAATAAAAAAATGTCCATAGGCTTCACTAGACTGTCAAAGGAGCCCATGATGCAAAAAAAATTAAGAACTCCTGGTATAGACTTAAATTTACCCTTTGCCCTTTTGTGTGTGTGTGTGTGTGTGTGTGTGTGTAGGATAACTTGATTGTGTAAAAATGGTAGATGATATATTTGTGTCATTAATCATTTGTTTCCTGGTTCTTCCTTTCTCCTGTTTCTGAATGCAGTTCTTCTTGATACAAAGAATAATTTGGATTTAGAATTTGCAAAAAAAAAATGTAGACAACTTAAATCATGGAATCATGGGAAGGTTAAAGTTGGAAGGGATTTTAGAAATGATTTAGTCCATCATCAAGGTCGTTTGACTGTTGATTGTAAGGGTCCCAAGATGCTTGTTTGAGAAAATAGGGTTTGGGATTAGAAAATGTTGTCAAAGATTCATTTTACTGACTTTTTGACATAGAGTCATCATGCCTAGTGCTTAGATATTCTCTGGCCCAAACCTCAGGCAACTTGCAGGACAGCCCAATGCACAGAAATTACCCAGGACCGCATATAACACAGGAGAATATGGACAAAGACACACAGAGATAGTTTCCCTTACATCTCCTATGAACACCACACCCTCAGAGCTGCATTGCTTTGCCACGAAGAAATCATAGCCGCCTCTCTTGACCTCTTTTCTGACACATAGCTCTGCCACTACCAGCCCAGATAGGGGCTTTTGCTCCCCTTGCATTGATGTGCTGTTTCAGGCAACATGAGAGAAGGAGAGAGGCTGGTATCCTTGTTAGATCTACTGACAACTGCTGCTGCCTTCCTGTCCCACAGGTAAGATGCCTTGCCTCCCTGATTGTCATAACATAGGACCAGAACCCAGGACTCTGGATGATTTTTTTTCTTTTTCTTTTTCTTTTTCCTCCTCTCTGTTGCTTCAGGCAGAGATTGTCAAGGACACATCCTTATTGAAGGCAATTTCATTTACATGACCTCCCCAATCTATTACACTTGGATGGCATGCAAGACTTGCTGCTCAGTGTTTGAAACTCATTAGTTGTAAGAAGAGTTGGCATTCCTTACTGCTCAGCTCTTGAAGGAATGCAAATTGTATTTCAATGCAAAGCTCAGAGGAAGGCAAACCAACCAACCAAACAGAAAGCAGCTTGTTGGATGGTACTAGAAACATCCATTAATGTCCCCTGACTCCCTTTTGTTAACTTAGGTCATAGGATTTAAAGCTGGAAGTGATCTCAGACACCACTTAGAACCATCCCTTAATTTTTCAGATTTGGAAACTGATTCAGAGACATTGAGTCATGAGAGGCAGTCAAGCAAGGATCTCTATGAACTTTCCATCACACCATGGCTTCCTTGATAACAAGGTGTGTTACTATCCTAAAGATGTGCTCGTTTGTGGATGAAACAAGGCTTAATTGAAATCAGAACTCCTGTGCTCAGTTGGCCTATTAACAATTCCAATACAGTCAGTACCCTCAATCCCTTGATTTTCTTCATGAGAACAATGAAAATGTTTAATTCTTTTGATTGCCTCCTGTCACCATCAATTGAAGTATACTTTGCAAATCCATTTCAAAATCAGCATAAGCAAAACAAAGTGAGGAAGAAAAACCAATGCTAAAAAAAACCCAAACCAAAAAAACAACCCACCAACTCAACCCAAACCATATGCTTATTATCTTCTCTTTCTGTCTTTCTGTCTGTCTGTCTGTCTGTCTGTCTCTCTCTCTCTCTTTCTCTCTCTTTCTCTCTCTTTCTTCCTTTACCATATAGAAATGTCTATCCCTGGAGATGCCTCAAAATACAAACACAATAAACAAACATTTACTAAGCATCTACAGCATTCAAAGCACTGTGCTAGGGAAATACAAAGTTAAGATAATACACAGTCCCTTCCCTTACGGAATTCATATAACCTAGCTAGGGAATATAACTCCAATACAGAGAACTATAATATGCAATATGACATGATAAGAGCAGTAGAGAGCTATAAAACAAAATGTTGATGTGAAGTCTGAGGCAGGTAGGTCAGAGTGAAGTAAGGTGTTAGGGAGAGATCAGAGAAGGCTTCCTGAAGGAGGTGGCATTTGTTAATGTTAAAAGATAAATGAGAATTCAGTAGGTGAAGAGGAGGGAAACAGCCCAAGAAAAGGCATGAGACATGGGTGTTTAAGGGCAGTAAAGTGTCCAGTTTGGTCCCAGTGCAGAGCACCTAGAAGAAGTAATGTGGGATAAATTGGAAAGGTAGGGGTGGTACCAGGTTGTGAAGAGCATTGAATTCTAGGTGGAATTTTACTTCATAGGAAGTAGTGAACCATTGAAGATTATTGAGAACATGAATGCCATTACCAGATCTATGTGTCAGAAAAATGATTCTGCCAACAGTACAAAGGATGGGTGGGAGATAAGAAGCAGAGGAAAGACATATAGGAAGGGTATATCTCTCTATAACGGAGGCCCTGGCGGAGGTGGGGTGGGTGTGAGTGGGGGGTTGGGGGGAGGGGGTCCAAGCCAAAGGTGGAGAAAAGTGGGACAAATCACACTTAGCTTTTGAGTCCTGCCTGGCTGTGTTCTAGTGAGAAAAGAGAGACCATGTTGTAAGAGGAGAATCCTTGGTTCTTTTTTGTCTGAGACCTGGGAATTGGATCTCTGTTCTTTGTGTTTGTTCTTTCCCCATTTGGGGGAAGAAGATTGGAGATGGTTATGACCAGGAGTAGATTTCATACTAGGTTTTTCAGTCAGCCAGTCAGGCATTGGGGCCTTGAAGTAAGCAATGACCTTTGCTATCCAGCCCATTGGTAGCTAAGACAGAGGGTCATCCAGCAGGGATACTGCATTTGGATGTGAACTTGGTGGGACCAATGATATGTAGAAACTATGTTAAGTCCAAGCTCTGGAGACCAAGGTGGTATAGGGAAGTGTGTGTCCATAGGCAAGGTATCAGAGGGAAGTGTCTGTGCTTCTGTTCTTGTAATATCTTCAAAATGACTACCCATTTGTAAAAGCTGATTGATATTAATTGGTTAAATATTGTTTCTTGTTGTTGATTCTTTATTCTTGAAGAGGACCAATGACATCAGGAACTGGGGAGCTAATCACTGGCAGTTAATAGTGGGGGGTGGCTGAAAATACCAGAATTGGGACTTGGACCAACAGTATTAAGGAAAGATACTCCCTCAGGGGTACCCCCAGAAACCAGAATAGGGGTGATTTAGCTGGTTAGCCATGTGAGCCTCAAATTTTTTTAGTAGCCCCTGAAGGAGGTTCCTTCTTTCTCCTAAGGTATTCTTTTAGTTACTATGCCTATATTTTGGAGCCCCCAGAATGCAGAATATAAGGAAATTACCTTGATTTGCCATTTGTCATATTACTCAGAACTATAACTAGGAATTTATTGCCCTTGAGTAGATTCAAATGAGTTGGGAAGGAGGTGAGGGCAATGATGTAGGGAATGGACTAAGGGAGGAGTTGCACCAGGGAAGGTAAGCCCCTTCCCCAGAAAGTCTGGCTTACATTCTTTTGGCATTTTCAGGGGAAGCCCTGATGGGGTGATGGTGGGGAAGTGGTAGCTTAGGTATGGGACCACATGTTGAAGCATGGAGATGGCACGTGGACGTGAAGCTCCCTATGATGTTGGTGCCCTAAGGTAAATCATCATTCATTCTATACTAGTTACAGCTCTGAATAATCTAGAAAGATAGCTTTGTTCAGTTTATGGCTTAATTAGGATGGAGAAATCAAGAGTAGACCGTAGCATAGACAGTGTGGCATCATGAATAAAGTGCTGGATCTGGATCAGGAAGACATGGTTTTGAATCTGATCTTTTAATTGGCTCTTGATTGACTGGATTTTGGTAATTTTTTAGCTTTGGTTTCCCTATTGGTGAAATAAAAATAATACCCGTAATACCTGTCTCATGGGATTGTTGTCAGTAACTCAGAGTATTTATTAATTGCTTACTAGAATCCAGGGACTGTGCTAAGCCCTGGAGATACAAAAAAAAGGCAATAACATGGTCTCTGCCCTTAAGGAGCTCACAGTCTAATGGGGGAGGCAACATGGAGGCAACTGTGGCAGCTAGGTGGCACAGTGAGTACAATGTTGGGCTTGGAGTCAGGAAGACTTGAGTTCACATCCTGTCTCACAACTGCTTACTAGTTGTGTGACCTTGGGCAAGTCACTTAACCTCTGTTTCTTCAACTATAAAATGGCATACCAGGGTCGTTGTGAGATAATACTTGTAAAGAACTTAGCACAGAGCAATACAAATGCCAGATAATACTGTTGCTATTGTTAACTATGTACATATAAGATATATATATAAATACACACACACACACACACACACACATATATTGTGTAAATGAGAGGTAATTTCAGAGGAAGACACCAGAGTGGGAGAGTGGTGAGGTGACCTAAGAAAGACTTCCTGTAGAAGATAGGATTTGAGCTAAGCCTTGAAAGAAGCCAGGGAAGGCAGGAGGGAGAGCATTCCAGGCATGGGTACAGCCACTGAGTTGGGAGATCATGTATCATGTGGTAAGGCCCAAGTGAGAGGATGAATGTTAAGGTGCTTTGCAAACTTTTAAACCCCTGTATGCAGTTCAGTTAGGACGATGACTAGTGAAGATTCTACCAGTTTGTGGCTCTTGCCTAGGCGTTGAAAGGGACACCTCAGAGGTTCTCATCTTTTCTTCACCTTACTCTATTTTAAGCTGCTTGCTGCAAGTGAGGGATTTTCTTCTGGGAAATGGGCCATAAACCAGGTTTAAAGAGAGAATTAGAGAAGGCTATGTATGGAGAGAGGGTGCAGCATTGCATACTGTGGAGGAGGAAAGGAAGAATCTGGCACACTCGCCTCTATAAAAAATTAATCCAAATCCAAAATCACTCTCTGTGTTAAGATTATTGTGTGTGCATTATATCCTTGAGTAATTTTTCATAAAATTGTAACCACAACACATTCAAATCAGAAAGGTTATTTCTATCGCTTTTTAGTAACGTGCCCTAAGCTTGCTACACATATTTTCCTACATTTTTAATAGGAGGGAGTGTAATTATTGAATGGGCATTCATTACAGAATGCATCAATAATGCATTGAATTTTGCAACACTTCCCCTGCTGCCTTATCATTGACTTGATAGATTGGGAGTCTGAAGATATTCAGCCAGGGCCTCACAGTGGTTTATAGGTTTGATGAATTGAGGGTAAGGGAATTGACAGGACTGGAAGGTTAACTCTTTACATCAGGGTTGAGCAGGGGATAAGGACGAAGTTGAGGATGGAGGAGAGGAGATGAGGCTGTGTCATCTGGACTTTAGAAAAAAGAACCAAAGCATCTCTGCTTTTTTTTAAGCTTCGTGTTTTCTTTCTGTCCTTGTTGTATAGTTTCTATCAACACTTAAAATAAGCTGTGTTGTTATTTAGTCATGTCTGATTCTTTGTGATCTCATGGACCATATTGTCCATGAAGTTTTCTTGGCAAAGATACTGAAGTGGTTTGCCATTTCCTTCTCCTGTGGATTAAGGCAAACCGAGGTTAAGTGACTTTCCAAGGGTCACATAGCTAATAAGTGTCTGAGGCTGGATTTGAACTCAGGTCTCCCTTACCCCAGGCCTATCACCCTATCCACTGAGCCAGCCTCCTTTAAATAAGCAAGTGGTTTCTACTGAGCTCAAAGTAAATTGGAAATCTGAAGGTGATCTGGTTGGTTCATTGGACTTGTGTTAATTGATACAAGGTAGCAATGCACTCTGGGTTTTTAAAGAGCTAGTTTGTCTGTTGAATCTAATAAATAATAGGTGACATTTATACAGGGCTTTAAGGTTTAAATAAGTACTTTACTTACATTATCTCATTTATGTCAATCCAATCCAATCCAACAGGCATTTATTAAGTGCCCACAATGTGCAAAATATTGGACTAGATGCTGGCAGTATAAAAACAAAACAAAAAATACTCCCCATTCTCAAGGGAAGGAATAATATACTACAGATGCTATTATTCCTATTTTATAGATGAGGAAACCAGGGCTCAGAGAGATAGTTTACTTGCTCAGGTCACATACCTAGTAAGTGTGAAATATAGGGTATGAACCCATTTGTTTCTTCTCTTCTCTCCTCTCCTCTCCTCTCCTCTCCTCTCTGTCTCTGTCTCTCTCTGTCTTGGATTCTAATTTAAAATTTTTGTTATTCCAAACCTGACAAGCATCAACAAACACGAACATTTCCATAAACAAAGAAGATCAGAAAAAGAGGATTGTATGTGGAATCGTGAATCTATTATGTATAGCTTGTTTTTAAAAAAAAGCATTTGATATATTCGGCATGTAAGTTCCAAAGCTGTTCTGCTTGCCTATGCCTCCCTCTGGATTTCCTTCTGTTTTTTATTCCTTATAGATTAAAAAAAAAGTTTCATTGATGCTCTTTACTTTCGTTTCTTGGTATCACTATCACTAACCTTATTCACATACCCTGCCCTCCCCCCCCAAAAAAACCCAGAAAGGGCCATCCCTTGTAACAAATAAGTGGAGCCAAACAAAACAAATCCACACATTGGCCATGTCAAAAAAAAATGTATATCTCAATTTGCACCTCAGGTCCATTACTTCAAGAGCAGGGAAACATGCTTTATCATTGGTCTTCCAGAGTTGTAGTTGGCCATTGCATTAATTAGGATTCTTGAGCTTTTCATAGTTGTTTTTTCTTTACAATGCTGCAGTCATATGCAGGGGCCTGGTTCTGCTTACTTCACTTTGCATCAGTTAATAAAATCTTCTCAGGTTTCTCTGAATCTGAAAGGACCTAGCTTCAAATCCTACCTCTGACCTCTATTACCTGTGTGGCCTTGATTCACTTAACCTCCTTAGACCTTATCTATCTGTATAATGAGGGTCTCAGCTAGATATCTCTAATATCTCTTGGTGACATACCTCAGAGCCGAGCCCTGAGGGAGCCAAAGAAAACAGAATTCTGCCAATCCTAGATTAAAGGTCTTTGCCATTTCTGGGAAAGGATGGTTGTACTCTAGCTGAAGAGAATACCAGCTTGGTCAGAGGCTAGGTGGGGTGGAAATTGCAACTGCTCATCCAAGAGGACAGAGGACTCCACAAGGATTCAAATAGCAAATCAACCCATCTAGCAGAGATAACGTCTTTGAAGAGCCAGACCAGCAGCCAAGCAGCCTGCCTGGTTCATGTAGCAGCAACTATGCCTGGTGGACAAATATTCTACTCAGCCAAGCCCGCTAACAGCTGTGTTTGATCAGGAGCCCACCTGGCAACCAAAAGATCAGCATGGCCCAGCCCAGCCCAGCCCAATGGAGGATCAGATCGTCCATTTAAGATACTTAGCCCTGTAAAGGGCAGGGCCCAGATGAGCAGTGGAGTGACTCAGCAACCATTAACACAATGCTGTGCAATGAACTTGAGGATGACCCAAAGGAAAAAAAGGTGTCAGGACCCTGAATTTCTGGAGTCACGAGCTGCCTTGGCCACATGTGTGCCTCACCACTATTGTACTGTAAATCTGTGCCTGCTGTTCCCTCCACCGACTTCATATGTATTTGCGTGTGTGGGGTGCCCCCTGAGTTTTGGAGAGAATGCCTTAAAATGACTGTTTTTGCCATGTCATTGGAGTAAATGCCATGTTTAGCAGCTGAGTCTACTAGATGATTGTTAATGTGAAACACATCAGTAGTTGTGAGCCACTAAGTTAGGATAGCCAACCCAAGGTCATTGCTGGAACTGAGGGAAGCTGAGATAGCAGCCACCCTTCTGGGGACCCAACCCTGCTAGTGCCACTGCAAGCTGGGGGAGATAGAAGGCAGGAAGAAACACGGTGTGTGGAGTGAGACTAGACTGATGGAACAGAAGATGTTTCTTTGAGAACAGCAAGAAATAGGCTTGGATAGGTAAGGTAGGGCTAGATAACAGAGGGCATTGAAAACCAGGCGGAGGAGTTTGAACTTAGCAAGAAACAATTGTAGGTTTTTAACCTGGGCAGTGATTTACGAAAGCACTGTTTTGGGAAAATTAGTCCCAAAATAAATTCCTTGAGGACAGGTTTTATTCTTCTTTGTTCAGGAGAGTACCTGGCATGGAATAAGTATTTAGTAAATAAAATAAAATAAATAATATATAAATTATATATTATATATAATTATATATATAATACATAAATAAATAAAATTAAAAATTTAATACAAACAATGAACATGACTTTGGACAGACTTTGGAAGACAGTGGAGGATAGAAGGGCCTGGTGTGCCATGGTTAATGGTGTCATGCAGAGTCAGACACAACTGAACTACTGAACAATAACAACAAATGCTTGTTGATTGATTCATTGATTTGTGAGAAGGGACCTTATTACTTTGGGTGAAACCCTGGATGTGAACCTAGCGTAATGGCAGTGAGTGCCTTCTCCAGCCCTCCAGGCTGCCCTACCAAATTGTGGAGTTTTCTGATTTTTGAGGTGTAAATACTCAAACCGAAAATTTAACACAACCATCTCTGTCTCTGTCTGTCTGGTATCTCTCAAAAGCGGACTCCAGCACACCCCTGATTGTTTCCCGCATAGAATTTATGTATAGTTAATTGCATCGGGTGTTTGATCATCTTGTGCATTTTAGAACGAAGGGTCTTTGAGGCCTGCAGCAAGACCACCAAAAGTGTTCCATACACTCCATGGCTCCAGATAGTGCTCAGCAGTGATGACTTGCACATGACTGGCCTTGTCCTTTGTGCTACATGCTACGTTCTCATTAGGTTGCCCCTTAATTCAGCAGTTTTAAAAAGGGTCTGATGGAGAAGACTGTTTCCAAGCCAAAGATTGACAGCTGCAAGTGAATAAATAGGAAAATGTGTACTCAATCTGCTCTATTATTATAAAGATGTATCAGATGATGTCATAACCAAGGCCTAAAAAGGACTCTCATTATCCTTGGATTTTAGTTTTACCACTCATCCATTATGCAAATGAGATGTGAAAATAATGGGATGGTTGTTTTTCTTTTCCCTTGAAATCATCAGAATGGTGAACATACGGTCCTCTGTGCCAGGAATTAAAGAGAAGCCATTGTTTCTGTCCTTCTCTGATGGGGTTAGAGCCAGTGTTTCTGTTATTGGCTTTTGATAGGATGTTCTTGTTCTGGGGTCTGCTGGTTCACCTGTCTCTGTGAACAATATATCTAAATTTAGAAGGGGGTAGGATGGCATGTATTAGTCCAAAGTAGGGGATGAATATGCTTTCCAGCTTTACATCCCTCTGTTCTAAGACTTGGGATAAAGGTTAGAGTGTGCAGCAAGGGACAGCTTTTGTCAAAATTTTGAACTACACTAAGTTCATCTTCAGTGTCCTTTCATGCCACTTTCTGTGCCCATCTTCCTTTACCTTTCAGCATCTCTCTTCTTCCCCATGATGCCTCATGGTTTGCCTAATCATCCCACAGAATAGGACAGCATTCTATACTCTTTATTTTCCTAATCCCTCTGCTTTATCAAGGAACTATTTTATTTTAGGGATAATCTGATAAAATAAGCTTTACATAGATGTCAATCAATCAATCAATCAGTAAGCATGTTAATGGTTGGTTATACCTCCCTGAAAACACTTGAATTTTGAAGAAAAGAGGTGTAGTTTGGGTAATCAGAAGATTCCTCCTGATCTGCTAGACTAGAGCACTTTCCATAGAGCTGAGCCTGAGTCTTGGGTCCTTCTAATGGATCCCATATTTCATTTCTTGAAAAAGAACATGCAAGGCCAGATGTTCCTGGCTTTTTTTTTTTTTTTTTTTTAGATTGTGAGCTCCTTGAGGTCAGGGACTGTCTTTGGTCTTTTTTTGTATCCACAGTGCTTATTATAGTGCCTGGCACATAATAGGCACCTAAAAATGTTTACTCACTGACTGGTTCTCATGATCCATATCACTGGGGACTATGTTAAAGATGACTGAAGAGTGAGTAGGAAGATTTTCCACTTAATGAAAACAATTTCCATTCTTGCTTTTTTCTTCCTCACTTTTGAATAATTGGCTTGAACATGTGGTTTGAGACTATTACTCAACTTTGGATTTACTGATGTGGGCACAGAATTTCTCTCCCCTCCAACTCCCCCCGCCTCTTACCCCTCTCCCCTCCCTGCCCTAGTAGCATCTATGGCAGGCACATTCACATGGCAGTGAGTACATGTGCTTGCCTAGGTGAGCCTAGGCAAATCTTACCTGTTTATTCTACTTCAGTCACGTGTTCTGGGATTGTGATCAAACCATAATCCTTGGATAGATGTTGCTAGTTTTGTTGACAGCCTCATGTGTTTGATAATTTAGGAATTCCTGGGATGGAGATGCTTTCTGCAACTACACTCTTTGCAAAGGAGAAAATGGTCATCTCCAGGAGAATGAGCTAGATTTGGACCTTGAGTTTCTACTAAGTCAAGTCATGTTAATGAGTCAAGTCAGCAAGATTTTATTAGGTGCCTACTACCTGCAGGCACTGTGCTAAGCACTAAGGGTACAGAGAAAGGCAACCCTTCTTCCTGTCCTCCCACAAAAAACAAACCAACCAAAACAACAACTAACCACCCCCCCAGTTCCTGTTCTCAAGGAGTTTAAAGTTTAAAGGAGGAGATAACATGAAATAATAATATACGAAGCATAAATTGGAGATAATCAACAGAGGGACAGTACTAACGTTAAAGGTGATCAGGAAGAGCTTCTTGTAGAAAATGGGTTTTAGCTGGAACTCTGTGGGAACTAGGGAAGCTAGAAGGTGGAGATGGGGAAAAAGAGAATTCTAGCTATGGGGGAAAGCCTGTGAAAATGCAGGTGCAGTTTGAGATAGTGCAAACAGAAGAAGGTAGAGTATGTTCAGAAATTCCACAAATATCTCAGGAATCTTTACCTCTGAGGAATATAATAGAAGTGCTAAGTAACAAGATTTCTGTAACTGTTTTCAGGCTGTGTTCTTAAATCTCCTAGGAGTTTTTCCTATGTCCTTGGAAAATATATTTGGAGTGATGGGTTACTATTTCATGTTTTATTTATTAATGTAAGCTTATGAGTCCTTTGTGTTTTAAGCATTTCTTTTGTGGGGGAGGAAAGAAATAGCTTTCCTCTACCAGATATAGGATTCTGCTAATGCCTTTTGTGGAGATTCTAGATATAAATGAAATATAAGCTTTAAGAAATTTTCCCCTGGGACTCTAGGGAGGGGAGCCTAATAAACCAGAGTGTGAGAAAAATCCAATTCCCTCTCTCTAGGGGTCAGGCTCCCCACAGGACTGAAAACACTTTTTTGAGAATCCAGAGATGGAGCTTTTGTGTGCAAAGGTGGCCAATGAGATACAGGCTTGGAGGTATGGTGGAAAGAGTGTTTGGAATTAGGAGAGATAGGATTTCAAATTCCACTTCTGATATGTGCTATTTGTGTGACCATGGGCAACTCTTTAAGCCTTAGTTTCTGTATCTGTAAAAGATGGACAATAATACACTCATTTTCTGTATTTCTTCCTCTTTTTGACAGCTAGCTTCCCATACCGGAGAGACCTTGGACCTGAGGTCCACTTTTCTGATTGGCAACTCCCTAGACTTTTCAACCATTTTTTTTTTGGAGGCATTTGGGATTAAGTGACTTGCCAAGAATCACACAGCTACTCACCAGCCATTTTGCAGAATGTCAGTGAACAAAACGTTTTTTTCCTTTTCTTGAGATAGTTTTCTTTATATTTCGCTTCCCAATAACTCTTACCCTGCCACCCTTTATAAAATATTCTCCTATTTTTCCATTTCTTTTTCTTTTTAATTTATTTTTTCAGTGAATGAAAATCTATTTTTCCTCCTCCCCACTCCCCTTCCCCTTAGGGAAAAAATCACTTCAAACCCTTGTAACAAAAATGCATGTTTTGTTCAGTCATGTTCATCTCTTTGTGACTCCAATTGGTTTTTTTTTTTTTTTTGGCAAAGATACTGGAGTGGCTTTGCCATTTCCTTCTCCAAGTCATTATACAGATGAAGAACTGAGGCAAACAAGGTTAAGTGACTTGCTTAGGGTCACACAGCTAGTAAGTGTCTTAGGCCAGATTTGAACTCAGGAAAATGAGTCTGCCTAACTTCTGGCCCAGCACTCTATCCGTTGTGCCACCTACCTGCCCAACAAATATTACTAGTCAAGTAAAATAAACTCCCACATTTACCATGTCTAAAAAAATGTCTAATTTTGTACTCTGACTCCATTGCCTCTCTTTCAGGAGCTGAGTAGCATACTTTATCATGTGTTCTCTTGTGGTTGGTTATTGCGTAGATCAGAATTCTTAAGTCTTTAAAAGCTATTTGTCTTTATGATGTTGTTATTGTATAAATTGTTCTCCTGTTTCTGCTCACTTCATTCTATATGAGTTCAAACAAATCTCCCGAGGTTTCTCTGAAACCATCTCTTTCATCATTTCTCACAGTACAATTGTATTCCATTACGTTCCTACGCCATAATTTGTTCAGCCATTACTCAATTAAGGGGCAGCCACTTAGGTTTTAGTTTTTTACCACTACAAAAAAAGAGTTGCTTTACATATTTATGTATATATGTGTCCCATTCTTCTTTCTATTCTCAGTGGAATATGATGATATGACATTTCTGGAAGTTCATTTGTTTTTTTTAGGCAGTTGGGGTTAAGTGACTTGCCCAGGGTCACACAGCTAGTAAGTGTCAAGCGTTTGGTCTGAGGTCGGATTTGAACTCAGGTCCTTCTGACTTCAGGGTCAGTGCTCTATCCACTGTGCCATCTAGCTGCCCCCTTGATATGACATTTCTGAAATGGGAACTATGATCCTAGCCCTACCTCATAGGGTTGTTGTGAGGATCAAAAGATATAGATGTAAAAGTCTTATTCCAAAGCTTCATTATATTATGAAAAAGATGTTGGGTTTCCACAGGATATACAAATAGAGTGTAAGCTCTGGTTGCTTTTTCCAAGAAAGATAGTGACAGATTATGTGTCCGCTGTCAGAGGATAAGCCCAGTTAAGGTTGGAGAGTTTCCTCACTAGAAAGTTTGCATTCTATATTGAAATTTTTTTTGGCCATCATGACCTGCACACTGGACAAGACCACTGAATAACCATTAGTCTTGTGTATCCCCCTTCCATTTCTAAAGTGACAATGGTGGAGGAGTGAAAAAGGTGGCAGAGAACCTTAAGAACCACATAAAATTCTAAGACTATCTTCTACCATTAATTTACCTTTTGGTACTTTTGATGTGCATTTTTTTTTTTTACCAAAAACCATTAAGTTGACATGCTTGATATAAAATAGACCAGAAGAAATTGCAACTACATGAAATTATGCCTCCTGGGTTCTCCTCAGAGGATCAAATAAAGTGATCAGCAGAGTTGGTTTAAACCAGCAATGAAAGGCAACAAGATTGAGCTGTTTGGTCATCTTGTCTTCTAGTGCTAATAATGGGTGTAATTATGAGACAACTAGGAAGATAATGACACTTTATGCATGAATACCTATTGTAGACCATGAAGAAGTAAAGGTTCTCTCTGAGCCTAAGTCAACCTATGTGGATACTTATAATTTCAGTGTAAAAGTGGGCACAGGGGAGGAAGATGAAAATACTATGATGGAAAATATGCTTCCTAGCCAAGAAATGAAAAACACCTTAAGGCTCATTTATTATCCAGAAGCCTCATGCTGCTACATCATAAATTCTTTCTTCTAGGAGAGTGTTGGAAGGTGCTGGACATGCTGCAAACTCCAAGTCATGGAAAGTGGAATTGATTAGCATTTAGTAGAAAGGAAATACTAGTTACAGACAAACCAGTTATTTTAGTTCAGCTGTCTGTGGGTGGTCCAGTTTTCTACTAGGTAGAGCAGGGGTCATAGTAAAGCCTGTAGCCAGTACTTTGACTTCCCTCCCCATTTGTCAAATAAAATGGTAACTCCTGAGAGAATTCTTGCTAGAAGACTTGGAAAATGCAAAATTGCCTCCCTCTACCTAAGGGCTTTTTCTTTTTGATTGGATCTGTTATTTTCTCTGTATAGTTAACATCTAATGAGGGAAGTCCCTCCAGTGATGCAGTTCCACAGCTGCCCTGAAACATAGTCTTAGATCAGGGCTTCTTGACTTTTTTTTTTTGTACCATGGCAGTCTTGGAGAAGCCTATGGAACCTTTTCAAGACAGTGTTTTTAGATGCATAAGATAAGATATATAGGATTACAAAAGGAAACCAATTATATTGAAATATGGTTATCAGAATGGAATATCTAGTTCCTCTTAAATTCTTGTCTATGGAGCAGATTTATCACAATTAGCCTATGTTCAATTTAATTCCGCACTTGGAAGTGTAGTTAGGAAATGGTTTGGAATTATGTCTTCACTTAGAGAGCACAACTCTCTAATGAGGAGTGAAGTTTTAAGCTCTTACTCCTGGACTGGGAAAGGTCTCTTTCTCCTGCATAGCTTTAATTACACCTTCATGCCTCAAACAAAAGGACATCAGACAATGTAAGGACGAGGTCAACCACAGGTGTCAATGATCTTAGAAGAACATGGAAAGACTTACACAAAATAATGAAGAGTGAAATGAACAGAACCAAGATAATGTTGTATACAGTAACAGCAATATTGTTTTAAGAACAACTTTGAGCAAATAAGTCATTTTGACTATTATAAATAGTCAAATTAACTACAAAGGACATAAAGGAATTCACTATCTGCATCCAGAAAAGGAACTGATAAGTAGAAGTATGCATAGAATGTATGTGTGTGTACCCATATTTGTGTCTTATAGGTGAGAAGAAAAAAAGAAATTTACATGATAAATTTATCATAGATTTAAAAAGAATAGCAAGTTGTACATAATGGATTTGCAGTTTAATGTGTAATCTTTTTGTTGTTGTTTACTATGTTATAGAAAAGCTTATTTTATTCCATAAATTAAAAAGAAAATAAATAAAAGAAAATAAAATAATTAAACTGGACAAATGTATTCTTTAATGTAATTTTTTAAATAAGCAAATTAAGGTGCAGTAATTCAGGGACAGGGACAAGATAAGGACCACTTATTATTTGTAGTGTTTTTTTTCACGTTCTTGAAGCTCCTGCTGCTGTAGAGAATAACCTGAGATAAAAATGCAGTGACACACCTCTCTGCTTGAATAGTGAGAATAAGTTTTACTATCTTACTGACATAGGAATAAACATGGCAACTTAGCATAATTGATTTTAATTTATGCCTCTGTTGTATGATGGAGCTATTTTGGGTAAGTTGTTTTTCTTTTTTTATTACTTTATTTATTTTTTAGGCAATTGGGATTAAGTGACTTGCCCAGGGTCACACAGCTAGTAAGTGTTTGGTCTGAGGCCACATTTGAACTCAGGTCCTCCTGACTTTAGGGCCAGTGCTCTATCCACTGCACCACCTAGCTGCCTCATAAGCTGTTTTTCAAAAATTTAATAAATACCAATGTGGGGTGTATGGAGTATTAAGGGAGGACTAGAACCTCTGGTATGAGGGCTTGCAGAACCCTTTTCAGGGCTGCTCATCCACCTTTGATGTTCACCTTCACTCAATTCTCACCTATGGCTCCAAGAAGCCATAGCATGTACAGCAGTCACATCTTAGTAAGTTATCCTGGCAGATGGGCTAAATCAGGTTGAGGGTCACCAGCAGGCTTCAGGCTCATTGGTGAGTTAGGGGTATGTCTATCCCAAGCATGTGAAGACTTCCCCAATGGAATGAGTAGATGAGAATAGTTTGTTTCAGTGGCGATAAAAGCAGCTAAAGGGATGACTAAGCTTAGAGCTTAGTCAGACATCAAAGATACCAAAGTCTTCCACTGAATCCTGGGCCATCTGCAGTCATCTTGATTTTTGTCTCGCTACTAGACTCGAATGACTCTGTAAGAGAAAGTGAGGCTGCTAACTTGGTGCAACTCCGTCTCACTTAAATCCAATTCACTAGCAAGTCAAGATATCACCTGTGATGTCACTGGTCCTCTTTGAAAATGAAGAATGAACAAGTACCAATGTGTTGTGATATAGCAAACAACATCCTTATATTCTTAAACAACTGATAAACAGATATGGACCCTCCCATGAGACAGATGACTAATAAAAATATATTATAAGTTACTTTATCAGCAATTTTGAAGTAAACTACCAATCATATTATGAGATAACTTAGGAACACCCAAAGCTAAAAGTGTAAAAAAACCCACGTGATGCCTTAGCCATCAGCCTGCTCCTAGCAAATGACTAAGGGTTGCTCCTAGATTCTCCACACTTGAGACTCAAGAAGACTTTGTTGGATTGAGGGCAGATTCATTGACAGAGACTTGCCAGATGACCACCTTGGAGGGAGACACAGGTCTCTGGCTGGATAGAGAGGGACTCTTGTGGAGTCCGTAAGAAAGAAGCCTATTGGATCTTCTGAAATGTCATGGTGGTGGTTTGTTCTTAGAGGACATTATTCACATACTTTGATTAATAAAGTTTGCTTGCAGGCATTGAGAAATCTGAATCTAGTGTTTCTATTTATCAGATGGCATAAATAATGATAGATCAGCCATATGCATTCACCCTATGTTATAGCTTATCTATTTAGAAGTCATCTTTCAGGATTTCAATTTTAGACGTGGCAGACCCAAGTTGCCCTGGTTGCACTGCTATCATGGGGTAGCACCATCTCTTCCTTTTCTTCTTCTCTTTTTTCTCCATCATTTAAATGCCCACCCTACCCCATATGTGAAAACCTCCCCCCAACCTTCCTTCTTAGGGCTGATCTCCAATTAATTTCCTCTCTTACTAAACAAATCCCAGAGTTTTTGTGGCCAGAGGTTGTTAAAAGAAAAAAGAAAACCAAAACAACAAATCCACTGGTTAAGAATCTGTCTTAAGAGAGTTGACTGAGGGCATTGAGAGGTTAAATAACTTGTCTAGGGTCACATAGCTAAGATGTGTCAAACCCAGGTCTTCCTGACTCTTTCACTATACCAGGGCTGCCTCTCTTCATGTGTGTCTGGTAAATGGCAGGAATTACTAACTGCTTGGGTTGATAAAAATAATGGCATTTAGTTATCTGAGGGGTATTCTCTAGTACTTAAGAAAAAAATAATTATGGAACAATTGGGATGTTTCAGCTCCTAAACAAATAGGGAGTTCTCCCTCTGGTGGGTATGATTCAATTCAATAAGTCAATAAGCATTTATTAAATCTCACTAAGTGCCAAGCACTATGCTAAACTCTGGGGATGCAAAGAAAGGCCCTTAAGGGTCTGCTCACATTCAAATTGGAGGACAACATGCAAATGACTGTTTACATACATTATGTTTACAAGGTAAATTAGAAGTATTTTCAGAGGTAAGCAACTAGCATTGAGGAGGACTGGGAAAAGTGCTGGGCCTTTTGCAGAAGGTAAGACTTGAGCTGAGACTTGATGGAAGCCAGGGAATCCAGGAGGTGGAGATGAGGGAGAGAATTCCAGATGTGGAGGCACAGTCAGAGAAAAGACATAAAGTCAGGAGATGGAGAGTACAACAAGAAGGCCAGAGTCCTTGGACTGTAGAGTTGAACTTGAGGATTAAAGTGTGAGAAGACTGGCAAGGTGGGAAGGTGCCAGGTTGTGAAGAGCTTTAAAATATAACAGAGTAATGGAGGAAGCAAGTGTTTGTGAGGCAAGAGGTTAGCAGTAGTAGTGGAAAAGGAAAATTGCTTCAGTCTGGCGCCATATTGCTTGAGCAGTGACCCAGAGAAAATGGTGTCTCTTGCCAGTTAGGGGATGTATGTGATACAATGGAAAGAGTCCAGACTTTAGAGTCAGGAGAACTGGTTTCAAATCCCACTTCTGTGTTAACTACCTTTGTGATTTTGGGGCAGGTCAGTCAACCCACCTGGGACTCAGTTTCCTCATCTATAAAAAGAGGGGGTTGAATTATATGACTTCTGAAGGCTCTTTTTATTCTAACTCTATGATCCTATGACTTTTCCTCTTTGTTGTCAAAGACCACACACAAGAAGAGAGAAAGTTTTGCACCAGGAGAGGGCTTTGCCCTTGTCTGAGAGCAGAGCATGGTAGCATATACTGGGATTGAATTGTAGGAGGCACAGTGATGGAGATCAAGGCCTTACAGGACCTTTTGGTACTGATAGAGCTGCTAAAGGAACTGAACTTGGCAATACACTTGATGGGGGTAACAGGCAGAAGACCCTGCCTAGTCATGCTATAAATGCCTAGGGGTGTCTGTGTGTGTGTGTGTACATACAATACAATATATACATATTTATATATACAACATATATGTTGTATGTATATACACACAGAAATGTGTGTATACATGTATAGATAATATATTTATGATATAGTATTTATAATATCTAAAATAATATATTTGTATTATAAATATATACATAAGATATATAAAAACTATACATACATACATACATATATATTAAGCCTAATCTTTCACATGATCAACCTTGACTTATCTGATGACAACTCTCTCCTCTTCTTTAGGTAACATTGCCTATTCCTTTGACTTATTCTCATACGGTATATTCTTGACCATCCTTGTCACCCTCTTCAAGATGTTCTCCATTGCTCTTTCCATTGTATCACACATACACACACACACACAGATATGTATGTATACACATACACATATATCTTTGGGAGGTTTGTTTTTGCAGGATGTCTCTTTAACCATCACTATGTTTCAGGGTCTATTTTGTTTTCTTTTGTTTTTAATGAAACTTTCCTTATTTAATTTTTTGAACCTCACTTTTAGAAAGAATAAAAAGGAATGGAAAAGATTGTGGACAATGCATTTACCTGTATTTTAGTTTCTATGAAAACTCTATGAGAATGGTTTATGCATGTATATCGCCTTCTTAGAGAGACACAATGGAGGGACCTGTTCCCCTCTTCTTACTGCTTCCTGTTGCTCTTTTAATTGGCCACTGAGAAGGAATTCCATTCATGATTACAAAGAGGACTGATGTTAATGTCCTGAATGGTGTTGGGTAATGATTTCCCCAGATTTTTTGGGCAGGGGCAAGGGACCAAAGGAGTTGTTAGAACCCTGTTTCTCCTTCTTCTCCCAAGTGAATCTGGGCCCCTCCTTTTGTGAGACCCTCTGACACAAGGGTTACGTGCTGAATTCAAAGACTATATGGTATGCTAACATAGCAACTCCAACCCAATCTGTTTAAATAAATTGCAGACTCCAGAAACTGAGAAACAGACAAAATTCTAGTGACTTTCTTCTTGTTTTTTAAAAAGAGGTTTTACTGATGCAAAATAGATACTGCAATGAGGAAGCCAAAAGAGCCCAGAAATTATATCAGCTAATAATTTGTCTGCTTGTCAAGTAGAGAGAGAGACATTCCATCCAAGAGTAATCCTGGCTTCACATAAAAGCTTATTTGTAAAACATTGCAGAGGATGATGATGAAAGACAAGCAGTATCAGTTCAAAAAACAGTGAAAAACAGTTGAAGAGAAAACATGCTTGCAGAGGGTTTGACAAGAAACAAGATCGATTATCTTGGTACCATAAAAAGAGCACTAGCTTTGAAGTCAGAGGACCTGGGTTCAAATTTTGTCTCCGATGCTTATCACCCATGTGACTCTGGGCCAGTCCCTCAACCCCCTTGTGCTTCAGTTTCCTCATCTATAAAATGAAGGCTTTGGGACTTCTAAGGTCCCTCCCATGCCTAAATCTCCGATCCTATGATCCTGAGAGCATTCATCAATAAAAACCAATAGAATCACCAGTAGAATCTCAGAGTCTGAATTGGAAGAGATCTTAGAAGTCATGTGCTACAAATACACACTGGAACAAGACTCCCCCATACAACAGTTCAGAACCAACCTTTTCTTGAAGATCTCTAGTGAAGGGAAACCCACTTACCTGCTCTACTTGTGGGTGACTCTACTTTTTAGGAAGTTGTTCTTTACATCAAGCTTGACTCTGTCTCTTGGCAACTTTCACCCATTGCTTCTAGCTCTGCCCTCTTACTGTGAACAAAAAAGCCTAATCTAACATATGATCAACCCCTAAATATTTGATGACAACTATCCCATCTCTCCTCTTCTCTAGACCAAACATCACCTATTCCTTTGACTAATCCTCATATAATATATTTTTGACCATCCTTGTCACCCTTCTCAAGATGTTCTTCAATTTCTTAATGTAATTCTAATATCTGGAGCCCAGTATTCTAGATGATCACTAGCCACTCCTTTAATATTATATTGTAGAACTTTTGCCAGGAAGTGAAGCTCACTGGCCATTAGTTTTTAGACTCCACTTTCCTTCCTCTTTAGAAAATAAAGAAAGCATTTCCTCTACCTTAGTTCTAGAGTACCTTACTGGTCCTTTACAATCTTTCAGATACTACTGGTGGTGGTTTAGCAGCCACATCTGCAGGTTCTTGCAGTAACTTGGGATGGAGTTCAACTGGGTCTTAAATTCTTCATTGGATCCTCTTTGACTATTTCCCTATTTCTCTTTTTCCCTGGAGCATCCATTATCTGTTATCAATTATTTTTTCTGTTCCTTCTGGTGCAAAGATCATTCTCCTCAGAGGACAAAAAAGAATCAAAATGACATTTGAGCAATTCTACCTTTTCTATTGAGATAATATGTATAAAGTGGTTTGTAAACCTTAAAGTGCTTTAAATGTAGCTACTATTGTTATGCATTATCATCATCTCTTTCTATCATATCTTTGGTTATCCTCTTTCCTATGTCAGTGAAATTACAGGGTCAGTTTCAGTGCCCTATCCTTATCTTATCTTTTACCCAAAATGATTTAAAAATCCTTTTTGTTCTCCATAGTTTTCCTCACCAGCCTCAGCTCATTTTGAGCTATTCTTACAGTAGCAGGCCGTTCTTTTGTATTCATCCTCCATCATCTGTTTTTATTTCCATTTTCTGTACTTGTCTTTTTAAAATCTGTTGGTTGATGAGTTCCCTATGCATACCTATCAATCTCTTTAGACAATTTTCCCCCTTTCCTCCTTGAAATTGTTTCTTTTTGTGTTTTCACAAAGGCTTCTCAAACCTCCTGGGCTGATTTCCCTTGCAGAATTTTAGTCCATGGAGCTTTTCCTATCTTTTCTCTGAGTCCTTTAAAATCTCTTCTCCCCAAATCTAGGTTACATATTAGACTACAGCCAACTTTCTTTGTCTCTGTTACAAATTCTAAGATTGGGGTCTAACTTCCTAGAAGGGCAATGAACAAATATAAAGCCAAGCAGATCTGCTCATATTTTTAAGAGTCATCTATTATTATTATTCTCAGTGAGAGTGGGAACCATTACATTTGGACTCTAACACCTTCATAACTGCTGTATTGTATGATAAAGTGGCAGTGGAATTTAATTATGAAGATGAAGCTAGGAAAAGCAGCTGAATCTGATCAAATTCATATGGAAAAGAATCCATGCTGGAGGCAACACACTTTTCAAGGTGCTAAGGCATCAATCTTCAATATATCTCAAAGAAGGAAAGAATAAGAGAATAGAAAAGATTGTGGACAATGTTTTAACCTGCATTTTAGTTTCTATAAAATCTCTATGAGAATAGCCTATGCATGTGTATCGCCTCTTTGGGGATACATGATGAAGGGATCGTTCCCCCTCCCCTTACTCCAAGTAAGTTTAGATGTTTATTCTGCCTCCCTTTTCGCCATGCAAAAGGTGGAGGACAGCCCTGTATCTATCTATCTATCTATCTATCTATCTATCTATCTATCTATCTATCTATCTAT
>NW_020954576.1:29170972-29200647 GCF_900497805.2 Vombatus ursinus
TATCTATCTATCTATCTATCTATCTATCTATCTATCTATCTATCTATATATCTATCCATCTATCTTTCTATCTCTCTCTATCTCTACATCTCTCCCTACATCTCTCTATTTATCTATCTTCTCTCTCTCCCTCCCCCTCTCTCTCTTTCTCTCTCTCTCCCCACCTATATCCATCTGTCTATTTCTACACCAGCCTATATATCCATCTATTTCTACTTCTCTCTTTCTCTCTCTTTCTTTCTGTCTCTCTCTCTCTCGTAGATATCCAATTAAAAAAGAGAGAGAATCTAAGATTCCCATTCAGGATATGGCTTTAAAAGAGGACTTTAGAAACTGATAGTGTAGCAGAGTGCAAGGAACACTGTATCTACAGAGAACCTATAGGTGCCAAGGTTTGAATCCCACCTCCACTACCTTCTACCTGTGTGCCCTTGAGTGAATTGCTTTGCCGCTAAGATGGACCTTTGTTTCCTCTTCTGGAAGATGAAGGGACTAGATTAGATGATCTCAAAGGTCCTTTCCTGCTATAAAGCTATGATCATTATGGTCTTAGTGGGGAAAGAATTGCCGTTTACAATGGTTTTTTTTTTTCTCTAGCCAAAGATTCTTTCCTTAAATCCACATTTCCTTAAATCCACATAAACCTCCAAAATCAGGATATTCTGCAGAAGGCAGTCTCTTCTCAATGTAATTAACCCTTGTTCATGCACTGCCTTCATTATGCAGTTCTTTCTAATGCCATTTAGGAAGAGTCTATATTTCACCATTCATTCTGATGGCTAATTTGGTATCCTTTCCCTCCATCCTTTCCCTTCCCCCTAGTTAAGATGGAATTTTTTTTGACAATTATGGAAGCAAAGAAATTGTGAGACAACATTGTTATCTTTGCTCTGGATGCATTTTCAATGCAGTGACATTACATGCTAGGCACATCACACCTGCACTCAGTATGCAGGGCTGGCTTCCTGTTTGGTATTCGGAAGTGCTGGTTTTAATCTATAATGTCCTTTTCACTCCTCTCCAGATAGAATTAAAGTTAGTTTGCTAGGTGTGTGCTGGGGAGAGGGTGGAGCTTGGATTCTTAACCTCTAGGTTTCAATGATTCTCTCTAAGGCAGTGGGGACTAGTTCCCATGCTGCCAGGCAATATAGTAGGACTTCATGAATTTTTGTCTGGCCCCACCTGAAAAGGTACAAATATGACCAGATTTTACCCATAGGTTACTAGGTATTTGCCTGCTTACCCTGTATGGTAGGTCATTCCCCACAAAGGTGATGGTGATGGACAGGTAGACAGATGGTGGATAGCTGCTCCTTTAAACTGGAGTGCTGATAGTTGTGGAATGAGTTTGCTATGCCCCACAACCCCTTGATATCTTAAAAAAAAAAAAGGTGTGTGTGTCAGAGAGTCACATGTAATAATAAGCTTATGCTTACACAACATGTAAACTTATGCTTACACAACCTGTCTCAAAAGTTCCTATGTCACCATTATAGAGAAGCAAGGAAGGGCCATGCTTTAGCCATCAAAGAACATTTTCTTACTTGTATGGAAAACTACCTAAGCCCAAACTAACATTCCATTAATGAATAAATGGATAGAAAAGCATTATTAAGTGCCTTCTATATTCCAGGCATTGTACTAGGACCTGGGGATACAAATTAAAAAAATGAGACAGTACCCGCCCTCAAGGTGCTTACATTCTGCTAGAGGAAGAGGACACACATGGTGAATGAAGCTAATGACTCCTCTTTGGTGCAATACATTCTCCCTGATTCCATTCTGGCTTCTCCATGGACCATCACTGAAACTTCTTTTCCTTTCTCCTCAGCCTGCTTGGATAACTTTGAAAACTTGGAAATTCTGGTTTAACTTTGTATGGTTTCTTATTAATAGTACTGGATCCAAACTTTTCTTCAGGATGGTGTAATTGTCCCTAATTCACCCCCACCCCCATAATCACAGTGATAGAGCCACTCCCTTAAGGGTAGGAATTTTGACTATAGTTCTGTATTGTTTCAAAATGCTTGACCTATATTATTTCATTTGAGTCTCATGATTACTCTATTGGATATACAGTATAAGGGTCGACAGTCTCATTTTGTAGTTGGGGAAACTGAGGAGTAAAAAGATTAAGGTTACTTACAGGAAGGTTACTCAAAGACCCGTAGCTGGTGAAAGGGCAGAACTGGCTCTTGCTTCAGTCTTCTGATCCATAATCAGGGCTTTTTCCACTCCACCAAGCTCTTATCCCTCTAGGATTGTTTAGCAATGATTTTGCCCAATTGCAGGAAGATGGACTAGATGCCTTTTTAAAAAAACTTTAATAAACTTTTTATTAACAGGTTCTGTTTTGGCATCATCCATGTTTCTAAATATATCTCTTCCCGTCTCAGAGAGTTACCCCTTATAAAAACAGGAAAAAAATATTTTAAGAAAAATTCAGCAAATCTAACCAACACAAAGAAAAAAATATGACATTTTATGCAACATTTTAGACACTTCATCTCCCACTTCCACAAAGAAAAAGGAGGTATCTTATCATAGCTCCTCTTTGGATTGTAGTCTTGGTTGTTTTATTCTTTCCATTTATACTGTTAGATGGGAAGACATAAGAATTTATGCAAAGTGAAGTAATATATAAAGCATCTCAAAAATCTTAGTTTTAAAAACTATTAAAACTGTACCAAGACTTTTGGGGCATCCTCTATTTTTACATTTAAATTTTGCCTCTCTGAATAGAAAGGAAATGCTTTTTCAGTAGGAAAGCCTAGCGTCTTAAGACCAGTCTTAATTTAGTAAACACTGTCATTTACATAATTTGCAGAGCCTCAAGTAGATAGATGCCTTTATTCTTGAGCTCTCTGTGTGAGGATCAAGAAGGAATGATTCTCTCTCCCCTTTACACATTCTTATGCCTTCTGTATCATGGAGAATCGGGGTCAACATAACATCCTTGTAGTTCACTTCTGAGGCTGTTAAGAACCAACATGTTCACATTCCAATTTGTGAATTAAAAGTATGTCTCTCCCTTAAGGTACGTTGGGCAGATGTTACTTAGTAGAGATGAGTCTCAGGAAACCCTCTGGCTCCTAATAAATTACTTTTGTGCTTTTATATTAAGATATTCCTCTCAGCACCTCCTTTTAATTCTATTTCTTTCTCACTCTACAATCCGGTACATCAATAATTCACTTTATACAAGTGTGGTGAGCGCTTCAAGAAGAAAACAGCAGACTGTACTCTGGGAAATTAATCAGTATGATACTTATGATTATCATCTGTGTTCATACAATACCTGGGGCAGTGCCTCTCATATGTTGACCCCCAGAAAGGCCACCTAAGACTTGAGACACTGTGTGCGTTCAGCAGTCACTCAAAACGATATTTCATGAGTCCCTGTGGATATGTTTAATTTTTACCAGTTAGTCAATGGTCACAGTTCAAAACAAAAGGCTTTTAACCAAATAACGTGGTAAATATAGCAACAATACAAAATCTTGTCATATACACATGGGAGAGTTTCTCATTTTAGTTGACATTGTACAAGTAGGTCAGGTATCACACACAAAGAGAATGTGTGACCAGGGAACACCAGTTTAGGGTACACTCATAGGGGACCTATGTGACCAAGATACATCAGCTCATACTTCTGATGCTTCAAGGTTGCTGATGTCCTGTGGAGATGTCATCATATTGTTTGTATTCTTTGCTTCTCTCTACTGTGTGCTTTGCATTACTGGATAGCATATGTCTCCTCTTTGCTGGGCATTTGCACTGATTGTCTCTGCTGGACATCTTTGTTGGCGCCATAGCTACAGAACTTCTCTCTGCTACTAGCTTTTACTATTTAGATCTTCATGGCTATTTGCTAAGATAAAGTGACTAGAAAGTCTCTACCTGACAAAGGCACTCTAACGAACTCTAGTCAATAGCTGAGGTTATAGGCCACCACACCTATTATTATTATTCTAAGTGTTAACTATTATTATTATCCTTATATACAATCTTACATACCCTCTCTCTATACCTTTGCACCATCTGTACCACATGCCTGAAATATACTCACTCTTTTTAAAAATTATTTTTAGGCAATTGGGGTTAAGTGACTTGCCCAGGGTCACACAGCTAGTAAGTGTCAAGTGTTTGGTCTGAGGCCAGATTTGAACTCAGGTCCTCCTGACTTCAGGGTTGGTGTTCTATCCATTGCACTACCTAGCTGCCCTTTATACTCACTCTTAAAGTTAGCTTTTGGAATCCATGTTCAGTTCGAACATGGCTTTTATCATGGTACCTTTCTTGATCCTCCAATTTCTAGTGCCTTCCCCCCAAATTATATTGCATTTACTGTGTATACATTTTATATTCTCTTACAACATGTTTATTATACTCATCTTATACTTATGCATATGTTGGTTTCCCCTGATAGAAAGTAAACTCCTTGAGGACAAAGATGGTTTTGTTTTTGTCTCTGTAGTTTTAGGGACTAAAACAGTGTCTGGAATATACTAGGTGCTTAGCAAATGCATGTTAACTTGAACTGAATTGGGTTCAAGCCCTAATTGTGCCACTTGCTGGCCATGCGACTTTGGGCAAGTCTTTTAAAGTCTTTGCACCTCCATCTTCTCATTTGTAAAGAGGGGTGGTGGTGGTTTGGATTAAGTAATCTCTATAATTCCTTCCACCTCTAGTAACCTATGATTCTAAGTAGCTGCATCTGTGGATGAATGTGGACTTGCTCTCACATTAAGAAGAATCTCATGTAATATAGCTCTTAGAAATATAGGCTTTCCTGTACAGGTGATAAACTGCCTATAAACAGCAAGGAGAGCACTGTAGGACAGCCTCTGGCTCATTTGATCCTTTCCAGTAGCTTTTATTTAGCTCCCTCAGTGGACAAGCACCACATATTATTTCTCTAATCTTTTGGATTTACATTTTTTCCTCGCCTTTCCACTAATCCTTCATCCTTCAGTCTTTCCAGATGTCTGGTACCCTGGGTGGGCTGTTTCACCCTCAAATAGACCTCTCTCTCCTGCGTCCCCTGCCTTCCAGATCCATTCCGCCATAGGGACTCTCAATTTTCAATGAATCAGTGTGTGTGTGTGTGTGTGTGTGTGTGTGTGCTCGCATGTGTGCATACACACTTACCTATAGCTGAGTGATTTATTATTAATTTTTAAAACATGGTTTCCATCTATACTATGGAAGGATGTGGTTTTTTTTTCCTTGGGGGGGGGACAGGGAAGGAGATAGACTCTTATTTTTTGGAGGGTGCTGACCAAAAGAGGGGAGGAGGAACTCAAGGGGGAGATGAAGATCATTGAGTAACTGATTGTATTGGGATACAGTGGAGTGAAGGAACAAGTTGGTCAGGGAATCTGGGAAATATTTCAACAGTAGAGCCCTCCTGGCTTGTGAAATTGTGTCCCTGAGGAAATAGTTCCATCCTTGGGTCTCTGAAATTAGACTGCAAGGAAAACAACTGAGATACTGTCTCAGGGGTCAGTCTTCTGGATGAGCTCTGGATGACATAGGTCTTTTATAAATGAAGAGGCAGTGGGGTACAGTATATAGAGCAGTGGACTTGCTGTCAGAAGACCTGGGTTCAGATCTTACTTGATGCTTACTACTTGTGTGATTTATCTTCTCTGACCCTTGGTTGCCTCATGTTTAAAAGAAGGAGTTGGATTAGATGGCCCCTACAGTCTTTTCTGGGCAGCTAGGTGGCACAGTAGATAAAGTGCCAGGTCTGGATTCAGGAAGATTCATCTCTCTGATTAAAATCTGGCCTCAGAAACTTTCTAGCTGTGTGACCCTGGGCAAGTCACTGTTTGCCTCAGATTCCTTGTCTGTAAAATGAGCTGGAGAAGGAAATGGCAAACCACTCCAGTATCTTCTCCAAGAAAACCCCAAATGGAGTCACAGAGTCAGACGTGACTGAACAACAACAATGAAGATGATCATAACTAATAGAATTTTTTTCCCTATTCAATGAATAAGTTGAATGTGGTAGATACGACAACTGCTCTGGAGCCAGATTTCTAATCCCAGCTCTACTCTCTGTGCAACTTAAGGCAAGTTTTATCACTTCTCTGGGCCTTAGCTTCCTTATCTACAAAATGAGGTGCTTGGACTAGAAGACCTCTAAGATCCTTTCTGCCTCTACATGCCAGGATCTTTCTGTCTACTCTTTTGGGAATGATTGGGGAAGAAGAGAATTCTTTTCTTCTCTCCATCCAATTTAATTTAATAAATATTTATTAATCAATTCACTTATTGTTTAAGTGCATGCTTTTTGCCTAAATAGAAATGTAAAACCAAACAGACTTTTGGAGTAATTAGATTTAAAATAATTAAAATATTAAATTAAATTTAAAAATTATACTAAACTAAACTAAACTCATTTTCCAAATGAGAACTTTAAAGAATATACATATTTGTCTTCCTCATGTGATACTTTTACAAAGTAAAGTTTTAAATAAGTATAAAAAAGGAAGATATATTAAACATATTCTTTGCAGAACACAATACAGCAAAAGTTGTAATTACTATAGGAAATACAAGCAGGTAGAAACTTAATAATGACATCTTGAATAATGAATGGATCAAAAAATAAATCATAGATACTATAAACACCTATGTGAAAGAGAACCATTATAATGAGAAATATACTGAAATTTTCCGGGATGTAGCTAAAGCATTCCCCCAACGCTTGTGAGAATATGAGTTTCTTGAGGACAGGGACTGGTTTATTTTTGTATTTATACCCAACACCTAGTACAATGTATGTACATAGTAGATGTTTAAAAAATCTTGCTAGAATGAATGAATGAGTGAAACTGTGCTCAGAAAAAAAATGATACATTTAAAAATCTATGTTTTTTTAAATTTTTTTTTTTTACTTTTAACATGTGTTTTTAAAACTTTGGGTTACAAATTTTCTCCCTTCCTCCCTCCCCACCCACCCTCATTGAAAAGGCAAGCATCTCAATCGATACAGGTTATAGATGTGCAGTCATGCAAAACACTTCCGTAGTAGTCATGTTGTGAAAAACTAAGTGTATTTCTCTTCATCCTATCCTACCCCCCCATTTCTTCTATTCTCTCTTTTGACCCTGTCCCTCCTCATAAGTGTTTGCTTTTGATTATCCCCTCCCCCAATCTGCCCTCCCCTCTATCAACCCCTGCTCTCTTGGCCCCTTCCCCCCTTATTTTCCTGTAAGTTAAGACAGATTTCCACACCCAATTGAGTGTGTATGTTATTCCCTCCTTAAGTCAAATCCTATGAGAATAAGATTCACTCATTCCCTATCACCTTCTCCATTTCCCCTCTACTGTAAGACCCTTTTCTTTTCTGTGTTTTTTTTTTTTTTTGCGGGATAATTTATCCCATTCTACCTCTCCCTTTCTCCTTCTCCTAGTATAATCCTCTCTCACCCCTTAATTTTATTCTTCAGATATGACCCCTTCATTTTCAACTCACCCTGTGCCCTCTATCTATCTATATCTATATCTATATCTATATAGATGTATATCTATATCTGTATCTAGATATATATCTATATACACATACATATAATTTTTTCCTCTCCAACTACCCTAATACTGACAAAGATCTCATGAGTTACAAATATCATCTTTCCATGCAGGAATGTAAACAGTTCAACCTTAAAAAGTCTCTTATGCTTTTCTCTTTCCTGTTTACCTCTTCATGTTCCACTTGAGTCTTGTATTTGAAAATCAAATTTTCTATTCAACTCCGGTCTTTTCATCAAGAATGCTTGAAAGTCCTCTAGTTCACTGAATGACCATTTTTTCCCCTGCAGGATTATACTCAGTTTTGCTGGGTAGGTGATTCTTGGTTGTAATCTATCTCCTTTGCTCTCCAGAATATTATATTCCACGCCCTGCAGTCCCTTAATGTAGAAGCAGCTAAATCTTGTGTTATCCTGATTGTGTTTCCACCATGCTTGAATTGTTTCTTTCTGGCTGCTTGACCTGGGAACTCTGGAATTTGGCTACAATATTCCTAGGAGGTTTCCTTCGGGGATCTCTTTCAGGAGGAGATTGGTGGATTCTTTCAATTTCTATTTTGCCCTCTGGTTCTAAAATATCAGGACAGTTTTCCTTGATAATTTCTTGAAAGATGATGTCCAGTCTCTTTTTTTGATCATGGCTTTCAGATAGTCCAATAATTTTTAAATTCTCTCTCCTGGATCTATTTTCCAGGTCAGTTGTTTTTCCAATGAGTTATTTCATATTGTTTTCTAACTTTTCATTCTTTTGAATTTGTTTTACAGTGTCTTGATTTCTCATAAAGTCACTAGCTTCCAATTGCTCTATTCTAATTTTTAAGGAAGTATTTTCTTCAGTAAGCTTTTGGACTTCCTTTTCCATTTGTCCAATTTTGCTTTTTAGGGCATTCTTCTCCTCATTGGCTTTTTGGACCTCTTTTGCATTTGGGTTAGGCTATTTTTTAAGATGTTATTTTCTTCAGTATTTTTTTGGGTCACCTTTAGCAAGCTGTTGACTTGTTTTTCATGATTTTCTTGCATCACTCTCAGTTTTTCCTCTACTTCTCTTACTTGCTTCTCAAAATCCCTTTTGAGCTCTTCCAAGGCCTGGGACTGATTCATATTTTTCTTGGAGGCTTTGGATGTAGGAGCTTTGGCTTCATTGTCTTCTTCTGGTTGTATGTTTTGATCTTCTTTGTCACCAAAGTAAGTTAATATAGTCTGACTCTTTTTGCACTGCTTACTCATGATCCCAGCCAATTACTTGAGTTTTAAACTCTTTGTTAAGGTAAAAGTCTGCTTCCAATGTGAAGAGTGTACTGTCCCAAGCTTCGGGGGTTTGTACAGCTGTTTTCAGAGGTACTTCTAGGGACCTGAAAATTTTCAGTTCTTCCAAGGTGCTATGATAAGGGGTAAGGTGTTTTCTCTCCACCACCACAACGAGCTTCACTGAACCAGTGTTCCTCCTCGCTCCAGGACTGTCCCTCAGAACTGTGACCCAGATCCAAGCACCGGTAAAGCAAGAGATTCCTGCCTCAGCCCTGGCAAAGAGATCCTTGCAATACCCCTCTGATCAGCCACTCGATTCCCCCTCAGTCTGTGGGCCAGAAGCTCAGGAAAAAGCCAAGGCCCTGGGCCGAGCTTGAGACTAGCGGCTGAGACCTCGCTCCTCTCTCACCGCAGTCACAGACTTTTCCCGCTGACCTTCTAAGTTGTCTTTGGCATTCAGGGGTTGAGAAGTCTGGAAACCACCACAGCTGCCCGCGATTCAGTCCTCTGAGGCCTGCTCCAGCGTCGCTGCAGCCTGCGCGTCCACGTTGAACTGTGCTCCTCTCCCCGCCTGGCGTGATATACCTTTCTGACCAACCATCCAGGCTGTCTTTGGCTGGAAATTTGTTTCACTCTGTCTTTTTGTGGGTTCTGCTGCTTTGGAATTTGTTTAGAGCCTTTTTTTTAGGTATTTGGAGGGCTTTAGGAGAGAACTCAAGATAGTCACTGCTTTCCCTCCGCCATCTTGGCTCTGCCCCCTGAATGACCATTTTTTACCCTGAAGGCTTATACTCAGTTTTGCTGGGTAGGTGATTCTTGGTTGTAATCTTATCTCCTTTGCCCTCTGGAGTATCATACTCCTTGCCCTCTGGTCCCTTGATGTAGAAGCTGCTAAATCTTGTGTTATCCTGATTGTGTTTCCAAAAAACCTCTGTTTAAAATAGAAAAAGAGAAGCCTCATAAACGGAGCATATGATTTTTAAGAAAGCCTAGAAAGCAAGTTAAGTAACAAATCCAATGTAAGCACAAAAGAAAAAAAATTAAAAATTAGAAAAGAAAACAATGGGAAAAACTGTAGAAATAATAAACAAAATAAATTGCTGGTTCTTTGAAAAATCAAATAAAATCAATAAACCTGATTTTTTTAAATAAGAGAGGAAAACCAAATTATTGAGATAAAAATGAATAAAGTGAATTGACAATAAAGAAGAAATTAAAATATTAGAGCCTACATTATAAAATTAAATGCTATCACAATGGAGAATTTAGAGGAAATGGATCATTTCCTACAAAAATATAAAATACTGAAATTAACAAGCCAAGAAATTGAATTCTTAAAGGACTATAGCCCAACATCATAAAATGAAATTGAATAAATTTTAAAGGACCAAAGAAGGAAGGAGACACTCTTGTTCAGATGAATCTACAGGCACATAATATCAAATGTTTAAATAGCAATTGACACTTATGCTGAATAAATTATTCAAATATATTTTATAGGACAAATGTAGTTCAACTTCTCAAACTGGGAATATTGATGAAAACATTTTAAATAAGTTCTTAGCAAAAAAGAAGAGGGTAATAAATATATCCAAAAATTTATTCACTATGACCAAATTGAAGTTATGCCAGGGATTAAAGGATAATTCAACATTCATAAAATAATCATATGTAAATATAACAAACAAAACAACATGTTTGTATAAATAAAAGCAGAAAATGACTGACAGTACAGCTACCCCCACCCCTCCAAAGCACAGCATGGAAGGACTATTTGAAGTATAATAAAAGTGTGTATATATATGACCAAAGCTAGCATTATTTTCAAAGGAGAAACATGAGAAACTTTCTCAGGAAATACAAGGGTAAAGCAGATATCTTTTTACTTCACTATTTGTGATGTTCTAGAAATTCTAGTGATAGCAATGAGAAATAAATTAAAGGTACAAACATTGACAAAGTAGAGACAAAATTTTTCCTCTTTTCATGGAACTTGATTGTTTACTTAGAAAAACTCAAAGAATAAGCAAAGAAACTAATTGAAACATTTAAAAATTCCAGTAAGTAAGCAAGGTACAAAAATAATCCACAAAATCATCAGCATTTCTGTATAACAATAACAAAAATCAGGAGAAAGTATTTGAAAGAGAAATCATTTAAAACAACCTCAAAATGAATAAAGTATCTGGGACACACTCAAGACAAATAAATGCAATTACAAAACACTTTATTGAAATAAAAGAAGGCAATTAAGTAGAGGGATATTCCATGCCCATATTGCGTCATGCCAATATAATAAAAATGAATATACCAATTAAATTAATTTACAAATTTAATGCAACATCAAACAGTTAATAGGGTTACTTTATGGAGTTAGACAAAATGACAACAGAATTCATTTGGAGAAACAAAAGATCTAAATCTCGGGAAAAATAATAAAAAAAAAAAGTAGGAACAAAAGGGGATAGCACTGCCAGACCTAAAACTATATTATAAAAAAAATCACCATGATTATGTGACATTGGTTAAAAAATAGAGAAGTATACCAGTGGGACATACTAGATAAACAAAGATTAGAAATGAGGTTAATAATAGTCCAATGTTTGATAAACCTAAGAGCACAAACTATTTGAGAAAGCTTTTTCAATTTACAAAGAACTTCTGGGAAAGCTAGTCTAGTTTTAAAAAAAATTGTCTTAGCTCAGCATCTTGTACCATATATCAGATTCCAAATGTATATGCAACCTAAATCCAAAAGTTCACACCATGAAAAATTGGAAGGAAAATTTAAAGAACTATCTTTTATTACTATGGTTATTGGGAGAATTCTTAACCAAACTAGGGATAGCTGTGGTCATAAAAGATAAAAAAGACAATTTTGATCACACAAAATTGAAAAGGGTTGGCCTGAACAAAATCAATGCAGCAAGGATAAGAAGGGCAACTACTAATTGGGGAAAAAAATTGTATCAAATATCTCTGATAAAGTTCTGATATCTAGATTATCTAGGGGATTAATACAAATATGTAGGATCAAGAGCCATTCCTCAATGTGTAAGTGGTCAAAGGATATGAACAAATATAACCCCTGGCCCAAGGCCTATTAGCAAGGAACTCTGTCCTGAAGAGATGGAGGTTTGCCCTACATGTGGGCAGAGTTGGTAACAAGCAAGAGAGCTCTAACCTTTGCTAGTCCTCCTTTTGGGAGTCTTCAGGGCCAAGCTTTAAGTCAAGCTGTTCAAGCTTCAAATCTACTAGCTTTGAGTCACTTTTGACTTCCAGTTTTGAGAGAAAAGATGGAAGAGGCCAACCCCACTTCAGGTTACTGAAGGAAAAGAATGGGAAGACATGAGAGGAGCTAGCAGTCTCCATCATGTTGCTGTTCACAGATTGCTACTCTAGAGACTTTGAGGAGTTTCCCCTTAGGTGAGATTGAAGACTTTCTTGGTCGAATTGAGTTATCTTGCTCCCAATGGGATAGTTCCTTTGCTTTGTATGGGCTGATATATAGTCTCCTATGTATACTTTCTTTTATTTCTGTTTTGCTAGGATTTGGATAAATAGGTTTCTTTGTAATTCACTATGTATGTCCATTATGGAACTGGTATTTGATGGGAAAGGGGTCAAACCTTGGATATAGAACTTGAGGTTTCCCTTCCTCCCTGAAATAACAAAGCAATCAGAAGGTAGATGGAGCCTGGTCATATTCCCTAGATGAAAAATATTGGAGGGAGCAGATAGATATAATTCTAGCCTGTTACCCCCTCTCTCTGTGGAGGACAGCATGGTGGCCTTGGACCCAACTTCCTGCTTCTCCATCTAGGAGGAATGAAAGCCTCCCTTGGAGAAGGGTAATGGTGGCGGGGAGGGGGGAGAAGATGCTATAAATGTCTATTCTGTGACCCTTTGAGCCACACGAGGAGAGTGTCCTCAGCACACATGGGACCTCAGTACACATGTGTACACCACTCTACTTCTACTGCTACACAAACAATTCTCAAAAGAAGTGCAAGCATTTAACAATCATGTGAAAGATTGCTTTGAATCACAAACAATAAATGAAATTCAAAAAATGTAACTCTGAAGTTTTCATCCACATCCAGCAAATTGTCAAAAATGGCAGAAGATGGGAATAGTCAATTTTTGAAGGATCGTAGAAATATAGGCTTAATAATACACCATTGATGTAGCTGTTAATTGCTCCAATCATTCTGTAAAGCAATGCAAATTTTTGGTTAAAAAAAAAGCAACAAAAACCAAAACTAAAATTTCCAAACACTTTAATCCAGAGGACCCTTTGTGGGTATAGTCCACAAAGAAGTCAAAGACATAATCAAAGCTTTCCAAATATACAAATATATTAACTGCAGAACTTTTGCAGCAAAGAATTGCAACAAAGTACATATCCATGGGTTGGGTAATCACAAAACAAATTGTGGTACGTGAAGATAATGGAACATTATTGTACCATAAGAAATGATGAATATGAGGAGAAAAGAGTGAAGTAACAAGAACCAGTACCTTCTTCTCTCTAGGTTTTCAGGATACCACTCTCTCCTGGTTTTCCCCCTACCTCTCTGACTCCTCCTTTTCTGTCTTCTTTGCAGGATCCTCTTCCAGATATTGCTCTCCAACCATAGGTGTCCTTCAGGATTTTGTCCTGAGTCCTCTTCTCTTTTCCCTTTATGCTACTTCACTTGGTGATCTCATCAACTTCCATAGATTCAATTACTATCTTTATGCTGATGACTCTCAAATCTGCCTATCCTGCCCTAATCTGTTTGCTGATCTCCCTTCTCACATTTTCAACTGCCTTTCATACATCTCGAAGTGGATGTCCAGTAAGAATCTTAAACTCAATATGTCCAAAATAAAACTCATTTTCTTTCTCCCTAAACCCTCTTCCCTTCCTATTTTCTCTATTACTGCAAAGGACAATACCACTGGACTCCTCACTATGTCTCTCACCCCCCATATCCAAGCTGTTGCCAAGGCCTGTTGATTTCATCTTTGCAACATCTCTCCAATGCACTCCCTTCTTCCCCCTGATAACGGCCACCACTGGAGTGCAAGCCCTCGTCACCTCATACCTGGATTATTGCAATAGCCTTTTTCTGGGTCTGCTTGTTTCAAGTCTTTTTACTCCAATCCATTCTCCATTCAGCTACTAAAGTGGCTTTTCTAAAGTACAGGTTTGATCACGTCACCTTCCTCCCCGTCCCGGACACTCAATAAATTCCAGTGGCTTCCTATTACCTCTATGATCAAATACAAAATACTCTGGCATTCAAAGCCCTTCATAACCCAATACCCTCTGACCTTTCCAGTCTTTTCACATATTACTCCCTGTCACATACTCTTCTATCCAGTGACACTGGCCTCCTGGCTATTCCACAAATAAGAGGTGCCACCTCTCAGCTCCACGCTGGAATGCTCTTCTCCACTACTCATACTATTGACCTCCTTGGCTTTCTTTAAGTCCCAACTAAAATCCCATCTTCTACAGGAAGCCTTCCCCAACACCTCTTAATTCCAGTGCCTTCTCTCTGTTAATTATTTCCTGTTTATTCCATGGGACGGCTAGGTGGTGAAGTGGAAAAAATGCCAGACCTGAGGTCAGGAAGACTCAACTTCCTGAGTCCAATCTGGTCATCCAACACTTACTACCTGTGTGACCCTGTGCCTTAACTCTGTTTGCCTCAGTTTCCTAATTTGTAAAATGAGCTGGAGAAGAAAATGGCAAACCACTCCAAGTATCTTTGTGAAGAAAACCCCAAATGGGGTCACAAGAGTCAGACAAGACTGAACAACAATTTTTTCTGTGTATAGCAAGCTTTGTATATATTTGTTTGCATGTTGTCTCCCCCGTTAGATTATAAACTCATTGAGAGCAGGAATCATCTTTTGCTTCTTTTTGTATCTCCAGTGCTCAGCACACAGTAGGTGTCTAATAAATATTTATTCATTGATTGAACCAGGAAAACCTTATATCCAATAGCTATAATATTGTAGATGAAAGACATATTAAAGTGAAGCTGAATTCTGTATAATTATAATTAGCAATATTGTTCTGAGAGGAGATGATGAAATGCACCTCCCTTCTTTCACTGCAGATGAGGTGATGTGGTGGAATTATTGGTGTGTAATATTATATATATCATCTGATATGATCAATGTATTGGTTGGTTTTAGTGAACTTTTTTCTCTCTCTTCCTCATTTCGAGGAAAAACTCCTGAATAGGGAATAAAGAGGGGACATATTTGGAAATGACTGTGATGTAAAAATAAGACAAAGAAACAGTAGATGAGACGATAATGGGGATAGATGAAGTTTAATATAGGTTACTAATTAAAGTCCTGTAAGAAAACCAACTGACCTTTTCTCTACATCTGAATAGAGTAAACAAAGAAAAGGAAAATGTCATATCTTAGAAACTAGTTTAGAGGGGAAAGATACTAGAATAGAGATGAGTGTACACTATGTAGGAAGGAGATTACAAAAAGGAGGGAAGCAGCAGAAAGATGAAAACCACAAAAATAAACAAGAAATCAATTTTGGATTGATGCAATTCCCTATGTTAGGAAAAATATAAAGAAAAATGATATAGAATTTCTGCACCGGAAAATGATGCATTTTTATGTGTGGTTTTTGTTGTTGTTGTTGTTGTTGTTTTGGCAGCAGGCAAATGGAGAGGGTTGTTTAACAATAACGGGATAGAGATCAGAATTGCACAGATCAAAAATTCCAGTGCTGAGTTCAACTGCTAGAGTTGGAAATTCCTATATTGAAGTCCAAGGTTTTAACTCGTAATGTCTTCCAAATGTACTAAAACCTTGCAGCCATGTCTGATAGATAATTCTACTCTGATTTGGTTATTGTGACTTTGGTCATATTGACTGATTCATATTGACACATTATGACTTTGGTACAGTATGGCAATCTCAATATGGTTGGTTTAATTGAAGAGGGGGGATACCTGGGACTTCATTTTCCACAGTGCCCTGAGGGTGAGAGAGCATTGCTTTGCAGGAGAAATTCTCTGGACTACAACTCTCAGAGGGCTGTATGTTTAGTCATAGTATAGTGATGTTATTAGGAGGAGAAACTGATAAGTGGGGAATGCCCTGGAGGTAGAAAGATTAGAAAGCCTCACTTCTGGGTTTGCAGGAATGACATAAATGGGAGAAGGGGGGAAAAGAAGTAGAGCTATATGGTGAGAGGGAAAGGGTAGTGAAGAAGTCATTGGGTTTAGCATATGGAGAATATTGAGAACTCAAGACACTCCTGCAGAAAACACCAGGAGATGATGATGCTTTACATTAGACAGTTACCTTTGGGGCCCTGAGTGCCTTCCCTGACTTTTCTGAAGAATCAGGATGATTATGGGGGAATTAATTATAATTTCTCTGGAGGTTTGGGAGATTGTACTCATTTGTGAATTGGTTGATGTAGAGAATGTTTTTATTATTTGCTTCCCTTTCTTGCTGGTTTCACCTCTTAATTAGATGCTTCTTGTTTTTAGATTTATGTGTCCCTTGCATGGTCTGGGAATATAATATGTAGGGTACTGTTTAGAATCTTGAGCCATGAGTTGTATAAACGATTATCCCAAAGCAGCCACCCTGAACTTAGAAATACTGTGGGGGTACTGAAGTAATGTGGGCCCCATGTCGCACCTATATCTATTTAATCTTCTGAGCTGAAGACCAGCAGATGGAAGCTAGGTGGTGGAGTAGATAGATATAGCACACTGGACCTGGAGTCAGGAAGACCTGAGTTGCAATTTGGCTTCAGACACTTACTAGATCCTGGGCAAGCCACTTAACTTCTGTCTGCCTCAGTTTCTCCATCAGTAGAATGGGGATAATAACAGCAACTACCTCCCAGGATTGTTGTGAGGTAATAATTGTAAAGCACCTGGTACATATTAAGTGCTACATAAATGTTAGTTATTATCATTAATTAGGACTTGAAACTTTATTGTTATTATTATCATTAATTAGGATTGAAATTTAATTTCAGGTCCTAATGACCACAGAGTAATTCTTTAAACAGTGACATCAGAAGCCCTTAGTACAAGTCCCATTTTGAAGGCAAACTCCCTGGTTGAACTTCACGGTGGTCATAATTCTGGAGACATTTATTATTTATGAATTTCCACTTACTATCCTGTTTGAAAACACATGTGATCAATTGGTGTGTGGGGAAAGAAGCTTTGGAGAGGTCAGCCAAAATAGCAGAAGTGTATGGAAATCACTCCAGGCCTCCATTTAGTGTTACAAATCAAACCCTGCCATTGTTCTTGCTAGTGGCAGATACTGGGATCTGCTTGGGCCCGTCATACCGAATAAAGCTGTCTTCATCACAGAGGCACGTCGAGCTTTCCCAGTTCTTCTGCAGTTATAGAAACCACATGGGTTTTCCGAGACATGCTTCTTTCTTATCTTTTCTTTCTTTCTTCCTTCTCTTTTTTTCCATCCTGTGAAATTTGCTACCTCTGTTCTCAGAGGGGTATGCGATTAGAGACAGTGTAGATGTCACTCTTCAATGAATGTCCAAGGCAGCGCAGTTCACTGCAGGAAAGTGGTCTTTAATGACTTAATCATTGATTGTGAGGCCCGAAGTTTGTAGGGTTGTTTTAGTTTAGTTTATTTTTAAAAATGTCAGTCTATCTTATAAACTGGCTGCATTTAAGGATTCTGGATTAGAATGAGCTACTGGCCATTTTAAGCCTCAGAAGCATCTATATTGCTCCATAGGATAGATTGTTCTTAGAGGCATCATGACCAGGACAGAAGTGAATCCCATCACATTTTCCCACTTTTATTTGGCACAGTTTGTTCTCTTTCTGGGGACATAAAATGAAATGAGAGATTGTGTGGTATAATGGATAGTTAACTAGGCTGGAAGGCAGCAAGACCTGACTGAGCGCAAGGTCTGATTCTGGTACCTACTAGTAGTTAACATTTCTATAGAATCCTACTACTTACGAGCTAGGCACTATGCTAAGTGTTTTACAATTATTATTTCATTTGATCCTCACCACAACTCTGTTCCAGGAAGGTGCTATTGTTATTCCCATTTTACGGTAGAGGAAACTAAGGCAGAATTTAAGTATGCCCAGGGTCGCACAGCTAGTGTCTGAAGACAAATCTGACCTCAAGTCTTCCTGACTCCAGACCTGGTACTCTATCTACTGTCTTACCTAGCTGTCCTATTGGCTGTGTGACCCTGGGCAAGTCACTTAGCAGAGCAGGTGCCCATTTGCATTGGCATTATAAGTTCCTTATGCCAATTAAATTACAGACCTGATACAAAAAAAAAGAAAGTTGAAATGATGAGTCTCTAAGCAGAAATCTTAGAAAGAGTTCCTTACACGTTCAAGAAACTGATTCCTAACAGGAAATAACCCCTTTTTTCTCTTTCCCTGACCTGAAACTCAGGGACTTCTTGAGCAGTATTTATGCTCATTCTCTAGTATTTGAAAATTAGCAAAATAAAAATCCCATTAGTTCAAGTTCTAGGGTAGAGGAGGAAGAGAAGGAGCATTTATATAGCACCTACTATGTGCCAGCTGCTTAACAAATATGATCTAATTTGATCCTCACAACAGCCCTGCAAGGTAGGCATATGAACCTGTATACATCTATACAGGGCACCTAGGTGGCCCAGTGGATAGAGTTGCCAGGCCTGGAGTCAGGAAGACTCATCTTTTTGAGCTCACATCTGGTCTCAGACAGTCGTTGTGTGACCTTGGGCAAGTCATTTAGTTCCTCATCCTTAGTTGCCTCAGTTCCTCATCCATAACATGAGCTGGAGACGGAAATGGCGAACCACTTCATCCTGCCAAGAAACCTCCAAATGGGGTCATGAAGAGTCGGACATGACAGAAAAATGACTTAAAAACACTTGTATGTATTCAAACAACACAACACACGTGCATATAATATACACTGCATATCACATATAACAACATACCTGTGATTTCATCAGTGTTAAGTAAGGAGCATCCAGTGAGGACCTCTACCAATATAGATTGGTATCTGCTTGGCAGTTTAAGGGTGAATTTATGACAGGGTTTCCTAACCCTTTTTTTGGCATGCATGCCAACCCCTTCTCAGAATAATGTTAAGTGAAAAAAATATTTATATACATATATATATAAAATTATAAAGGAAACCAATTATATTGAGATATAGGTATCCAAATATAAAGAAAAAAAAAGCCAAAATGAAGAAAGAAGTTTATAGATTTCAGACCAAGAATTCTTGATGGAAATGGCCAGACTGGTGGATCCAGTATTTTCCAGTCATTAAGTGACTGTCTTTGATTCATTTATAAAAGATCTTGGAGATTATCTAGTCCAATCCTCTAATTTTAGATATGAGGACACAGAAGGAACTTTCCTCGTAGTCCGTAATTGGTCATTGTCTAAGGTGAAATCTGAACCCACATCTCCTGGGTTTCCAAACTTTTCCTGGCTCTATAGTAAAACCCCTTAAATGAGAATATTCTGTTCATTGTTGAGTCACCCACAGTGCAGATGTAGGTCTAGGGCAGAACTTTATTCAAGAGGGAGGGCTTGCTTTAGCTTCAGTTTACCAATGCAAATTCATTCAAATTTAACAAATATTTAAAAGCCTGGAGAGAGACAGAGATACTAAAGATTAGAAGGGTTTCCTGCCCTCAAGTATCTTACAGCCTAGAAATCTAAGACTTTTACATAAATGATACTATGATCTGAAAAAAAATGCTTCATTTCATACAGGAAATCACTAGGTAATACCTTACTTTAACTTAGGATCTTTTTCTGTATCTGAAAGCATTTTAGGGATGCAATCTCCATTTTTATAAAATTTTTTAAAAGGAAGTAGCAGAAACAAAATCTCCAAGGTCTTTTATGCGTGAATCAACTATAGTCATTTGAATTGATGATTAAGATTAGAAAATACTGGGTCTACCTGTCTGGCCATTTCCATCAAGGATTCTTGAGCTGAAATCTATAAACTTGTTTGTTCATTTAAAAAAAAATTTAGATAGCTATTTTTCAGTATAATTGGTTTCCTTTATAATTTTATATATTTTATTTTTTGCACTTAACATTCTGAGAAGGGGTTGGCATGTATGACATAAAAAAAGGGTTAGGAATATTTTCATTTCTCAACAATGCTGGTGACATAAACATGATTCATTTTCCAGGTGTGGATTAGAACTGCTGGTTTCTGAGATCTCTTCTGACTTTAAAATTCTATGATCCAATGTCTTTTCTAAGCTATACTGCCTCCAGACTCTTCATCTAACATGGGAGCTACTAGGTCACTTGTCTTCTTTCTAATATATAGAGGTTTTTTTCCTCTCAGTATGTGTGATAAGCACAAAGAATTTTCTTTAGTAGATTTTTTTTCTTTTCGGTAGGCAATAAGCCTCAGAAGAAGAATTCATCAAGAAATAACAATGACTTGATATAGTTTACAAAGCTTTTTTTTCTTCTCAAAATAACACTGTGAGGTAGTTAGTCCATAAATTCCCATTTTAAAGGTAATGAAATAAAACCTCAGAGAAGTCAAATGACTTGTTGAGGATCAGAGAGCAATAGTTATCATCAGAGCTAATATTCAAACCTTGGCCTCCTGACTCCAAGTCCAATGCCCTTCTCACGACTCCATAGAAAACATTTTTTAGTCAGAAAATCACCAATGTTTATTGAGTACTTAATATGTGTCAAGCTCTGGACTATCTGTCTGATTAGAGGGTGTCAAAATGGATTTACCACCACATTAAAAAAAAACCTTTGTAGAGAAGAAGGTATATGGATTATTAAATATTATAGTTAAATAGCGTCAATGACTTTGTTTTGTATCGTGGGAAAAAATGATAGATTTGAAAGCAAGAGATCTGCATCCTAGCTCAGACTCTGCCACTAACCTGTGTGACTCTGGACAAGGTAATTGGCTTCCTTTAACCTTAATTTCCTTTTCTGTTTTTGTCTACTGACCAACTTGGCTTCCTTTAAGTCCCAATTGGAAGCCTTTCCTAATCCCTTGTAATTCTAGTGCCTTCCCTGTTTATCTTGTATATAATTTGCATGGTATATATATTTGTTTGCATGTTGTTTCCCCCTTGAATGTAAGCTCCTTGAGGGCAGGGACTGTCTTTTGACTCTTTGTATTCCCAGAATTTAGCACTGGGCCTGGTGCACAGTAGGTGCTTAATAAATGCATTCAACCTGACCATACTGTAGCATAGTGGATAAGCAGCTAGCCTTGGAGTCAGGAAGTCTTGGGTTCTAGTCTTGCCTCTAATGCCTGCTGTCAGTGTAATCCTGGCCAAGTCACCCCAACTCAGTGCCCAAGTCGACTCTTGAACGATAAAAAATACTCTGCAACTATTAATTGCTTCCCTGCATTTGGTTAAGGTGCAGGAGTTCCCTGCAGCATTGAAATCAGTCAGACACCACACTGTCTGCTAATCATATTTCCCTATGTGCGTCCTACGGCTCTCCTTTCCACGCATTCCCCCATTAGATGGTAAGTACCTTGAGGCCAGGAACTGTGTCTTTTTTATCTTTGTGCCCCTTGCATCCAGTCGTGTGCTTGCAACATAGTAGGTGCCTAATAATGGTTTGTGGAATTGCACTGAATTGACAGCTGGAGTGAGCTCCTCCCATTTAGCCATCTCATAAAGTCCAAAGAGTTCTATATTTTTTGTCATAGTGAGCAGATGCAGACTTCTGCTAATATAACCTGAGATAAAGGTCAGGTGAGGCATCTTTTATCATTTCTAGCCCAAATCTTTCTTCCCCTGTTAAGTTTTCCCTTGTTCTTCTGGGTTGATACTTTCTTTGGTGCAATGCAGCCAAATTAACATTCTGGTCATAACCAGATCATCGCCTTTCCTGGGTGTGATATACACTTATCTGTAGCCTCAGTGTTACAGTAACTGACTCCGGGAAGGCATTAGGCTGTGCCGTGAGTCCAAAAGGTAAGGAAGGCAATATGATGTAATGGAAAGAACTATTGATTGTGGATCAGGAGACCTGCGTAGCTTTGTGATCTTAGGCTAGTACCTATCCTACCGGGGCTTCAGTTTCCTTATCCTTAAAGGGACGGGTCAGACTAGGTGATCTCGAAGATGACTAGCTGGGGATCCCTTCCAGTTCTAACACTGTGACACTAGAGAATTTCTATCTGGCACAAAGCATTACATAGAGATCTAGAAGGCGCAGTTGACCTTGGCACATGGGACCTTGAGAAGGCAGTGTTAAGCACCAGTGACTTAATTTTTAAATTCTGCCTTCCACTCCCTTTCAGGAAAATAAGCAGGGGACACCCCCCACTCCCACCTCAGTCAAGTACTTACAGAAATATTCTTGCTCTGCATACTATTTTCTCTGGGACATACTCACGGATTGTTAGATACCTGGCCTATCTGTGCTGTCCTCTGTTCCAGAGAAGAATAGTTATTTCCACAGCATAAAATCCATCATTAGGTTCAGTGTTCAGTGTCTCTGGCAGTGTAATTCAGCAGGCCTGCAGCTGCCTGCAAAATACAAATGCCTGGTGTGGAGCTATGTTAATTGAGCATGTGATTGTTTTCATAGGAGAAGATCCTGGGTTCCTTCCCATTCCTTCTATAGAGGAATGTCTCTGGGCTTTGAACACTTGGCTGGATGGTCTTTGGTTTCCTCTATGATATTACATCCCATTTTTTGTTTTCATTTTCCTTGTAAAGCTCAGTAATTCTCTCAGAATGGGGTAGAGTGGGAAGAGGTGAGTCCAAGGGAGTTGCAGTCAGAAGCCCTGGCCTTGAGTGTCAGGTCTGTCTCTCGCAGAGTGATTTTCGACAAGATATTTCTAAAATGGGGATTGGAAAATGGGCATCAATTACTTCAGAGGGCTGTTTTGATGACCAAATGAAATATTGCATGTGAAACACATTATGACCACAGGGAATCATATAAATTTATTATTATTCTCTTGTTCTCATCTATTTTGATGATGATGTTCATTATAAAATAGGTGGTTTTTGAGTTACCAAATTGACTGCCTCTCCTAGGATAATACCAACATTTTGCCCTTAGACCATATTCCTTCAGAAACAGTCCATCCTTGGAAATTGTCATCAGGACTGTTAGGAAGATAAAACATATGAACTGTGAGGCGTAAGTGAGAAATTGAACCAGAAATGGTGGTCCTGTATATCTGAGTGCTATAAATGTTCCTTTGGCTAGCCTCGTCAAGATGACTTTGAGGAGAGTGGGTAAGACTAAAATAAATTTGGTAATATTATTTCCAGAGATTCCATACCATAATGTCCTATCTTTGAGGATTTCTTGAAGGCTGATCTATGAAGTCTCAGTGTAGCCTACAGGGACCCTTCTGATTTTCAAAATCAGCAAAGGATAGGGAAAGAACATTAGAGTAGGATTCAAGCAAGCAATCAGCAGCTATTAAGTGCCTACTATGTGTTAAACATTGTAATAACCTCTGGTGACAAAAGTATATAAGTAAGACAATCCCAGCTTTCAAGGAGCTCATAGCAGAAAACTTGGGTTTGAATCTTCTTGGGAAAATCACTTCATTCTTTCTGAGCTGAGGTTTCCTCATCTGTATATGGAGATAAAATTTTTTTGTATTACCTACTTTACAAGTTTATTATAAGACTCAAATGAAATAAAATTAACTGCAATGTAGAGTGCATGGAGGGAAGAGGAAAGGCTAGGAAGGTCTGTCAGCCCTTTAGAAAAAATGATTATATAGATATATATTCATATACCTAGTCTGGTTTGAGAACTAAGGAGTGCTTCATAAATGTGAATTGTTACACCTGGCAAGCTGGGTGTTGCTGTGGATAAAACATTGGACCAAAGACTATGTTCAGTGCCCTCCTTTCTTCTCTGTCTATAATACTGTCTCACTTGGTAATCTCATTAAGTCACCTATGAGTTACAGATTCAACTATCATCTCCATGTATATGACTTTCAGATTCATATATGCAGCCCGAATTTCTCTCTTCAGTCTCACACCACCAATTGTCTCTTAGACCTCTAAAATCAGAAATTCTATAGGCATATCAAATTCAACATATCCAAAACAGAATTCATTATCTTCTCCCTCAACCCTCCCCTTCTGAATGTTATTAGTATTGTTGGGGATACTATCCTCCCCATCTTGCCACTTGGTGTCTTCCTCAACTCTTCACTTACACTCATCCTACGTATCTGTTGCCAAGCCTTATTTTTTACCTTCACAACATCTCTTGTGTATGCCTCCTCCTCTCCACTCACATAGCCACCCACCTAGCCCAGGCCATCATCACCTCATGCTTGCTTATTGTGGTAACGGGCTGGCTCTCACTTATGCCTCACAGTTCATATGTTTTATCTTCCTAACAGTTCTGATGACAATTTCCAAGAATGGACTGTTTCTGAAGAAAGATGGTCCAAGGGCAAAATGTAGGTATTATCCTGGGAGAGGTGGTCAGTTTGGTGTCTCAAAAACCACCTACTTTATAATGAACATCATCATCAAAATAGATGAGAACAAGATAATAAAAATAATAAATGTCTCCCCACTCTGGTTCATCTTCTACTCAGTTGCCAAAATTACTTTCCCAGAGCACTGATGTAACCATTTCACTCCTCTACTTAATAAATTGTCCCTTCCTATTACTCCAGGATCAAATATAAAATCTTCTGGCTTTTAATGCTCTTCACAGCCTGTCCCCTTCCTACCTTTCCAGTTTTCTTAACTTTAATCCCTTCCACATGCGTTATGATTCAACTACACCTGCCTTATTGCGACTTTTTGTAAATGACACACCATCTCTGTACTTTTGTGCCAACCCTTTCCCATTCTTGGAATGCTCTTCCCTTTTACCTACCCTTTCAGCTTCCCTGGCTTCATGCAAGACTCAGATCAAAACCCACCTTCTGTAAGAAGCTTTTCCCAGTCTTGCCCATTGCCACTGCCTTCCTTCTGAGACTCCTTTCCACTTTGTCACTTTATATACCTTATACAGTATGTTCATTTTTTTTTACATGTTCTTTTCTCTCTTAGAATGTGAGCTTCTTGTGGTCAGGGACTGTTTTTGCCTTTCTTTATATCCCTAGCACTTAGCATAGTGTCTGCCGTCACATTGTAAAACACTCACTAAAGCTTGTTGACTTGCTGACTGACAAATCCATGGGAATTGTTGAGGCCATCATGCGTGAGAGTGTAGGGCAGATGTTCTTAACCCAGGGTTCATAATCACCCAAAGAGTTGGTGGATAGATTCTAGGAGGTCAGAGAACTTGGATATGAAAAAAAACATTTATTTTCATTAACCTCTAATTAAAATTTGGCATTTCCTTTAATTATAAAATGTAGACAACAAACCATTTGATTCTGAGAAGGGATCCATAGGCTTCTCCAGATTGCCAAAGGGACCTATGACACAAAAAAAATGACACTCCTGATAGTGAGAGGGGAGAAAATTCTAGGATAGAGTCTTGGGGTACACTGATGAGCCAGCAGAGGAGATTAAGGATGATTGGTCAGACAGGTAAGAGGAGAGTCAAGAAAGAGAAATACCATGGAATTCCAGAGTAGAGAGAATATCCACAAAGAAAGGGTGATCAACAATGTACGACGCCGAAGAGAGGTCAAGCAGGATGAGGGCTGAGAAAAGGCCACCAAATTTGGCAATTTAGAGATAATTGGTAACTTTAATCCAACTTGTACTAACAATAATGATATCATTATGGACTTATGTATTTGGGGATATTTAGCATTCATTGCATTTAGCACTTTTTTTGTTACTTACTATCTGTGTGACCTTGGGCAACTCATTTAAACTCCCTGGTTCTCAAGCTTCCCCAACTGCAAAATGAAGGGGTTGGTTCAAAGGTGTTGTACACTGGCCTAAAAAACTCCCAAGTGCTGTTGGAACCACGTTAATATGTAATTGGGAAATATTTAACAAAATAAACAAAAATATAATAGAACATAGATTATGTTAATATGTGGTTTTCTAAGTCACTATGTAGCCCACAGGGATCCTTCTGTATAGTTTCATGGTCCCGTTTCTATTTGAGTTAGACACCACTGGACTAGATGAACTTTAGGGTGCCTTCCAATTCCACATGGGGTCTATTTCCTTAACCAGAGCAACTTTAGCAGGGTGGGAGCTTTTTTCTGCATTATGTGCCGGCAAGGCAATTTGATTAATAAACTATCATATCAGTGTTTGTTTCATGGTTTAGCTGTGAGGCTTCTCGCTCTCAATATCAGCATTACTATTTTAATGATATTGTGCGCCCAGGCACAAAGAACACTGTGGCTAAGAGAGACAATATACAAGCAGCTGGTGGGATTAGGGAGCTGGTAGGGGCTGGCTCTTGACAAATTTGGAGAGCTACAAAGAAAACCGAATGGTTTAAACAACATTTTCCTGCTTTTGTAACCAATTCAGATAGCTATGGAATGGACTCAAAGAAAGGCTTTCAAAAGAAGACAAGCCCCATCCAAACAGAGAAATTGTTCAGTGAGAATCCAGAATCTTGCTTCTAGGAATGGGATTCACTGTGGTCCTGTGATAATTATAAACATTATACTGTTGAATGTTATGATTATAGTGTGATGTCATATTATAATGATAGGACTCCAATATGGAGTCACTTAGACTCACAGAAAACCACAGAGAAACATATAGGCAAAACAGACAGTTTTACTTTTCTACCATTAACTTCGACAGGCAGATAAGGCTTTTTGATTGGATGAACTCTTGACCTACTGCAGGGGCCTTGAGTTGATATTCTTTTGCTACCTTAGTTAACATTAGACCCTCCCTCTAAAGAGACTCCCCTTACCAGTGCTTCAATCAAGCCTGGTATCAATAAGGGACCCTGAGAACCTTCTACCACATCTGGGTCTATTTAGTAATGCCCCTTTCTGCATCTGGCAGTGATTACCTGTTCTCAGCCAGACCGTGAATCCCAACTTTGAACGTGTTTCCTCCCTGACACATAGTCCTCCACCTTGCACTGGGTGAGTTTCTGGCATCAGTAGGAATGAACCTCTGTCACTTTATATTGTTGTAGGGTGTGCTGTGTATCTGCTTTGCTTGCTGTACCTCATAATAAAGTTTGTGATTGTATCATTTCCCTGATTTTCTAGAAATTTCAATTTTCTAGAAATTCTTGAACCCAAGCATTTGCTTTTACCTGAGTCCTGAGGCCAAATAAAGCAGGTCCTCAAGGGAAAGTTATTGAAAAGGCATCACTAAGGATATGACAGTAGTTATAGCCATTCATCCATCCATCTATTCGTTCATAATATTTATTAGCAGCTTTTATGTATAGAGCACCATGGTAGATACTGGGAGAGGAACAAAGATAAATAAGATCTTGTCTATGCTCTCAAGAAGCTCTTTGCCTTGTTTATCCTTTGGTGTTTGCTTTTTTCAGTGTCTTTCCTGCCTCATCCAAAAAAACCTTCCCTCCCTCCCTCCCCCCCAGGAGAAAGTAAACTCATTGAGGGCAGGTAGCTCAGTCCTTGCATGATATCTAGTACATAGCAAATACTTAATAAATGCTTGTTGAATTGAATTGAATTTTCTATCTTTTCCAGGTAGTACTGTATGATGGAAAGAATACTGGATTGGAGTGTGAGGACTTGGGTTCTAATCCTGGCTATGTTGCTAACTTTGGGCAAGGCCCTTAACCTTATTGGGCCTCAGTTGTCTCATCCACAAAATAAGGGGAATTGTAGATGATCCATAAAGTCCTCTCTAGCTCTAAATCCTGTGATCCTTTGACCTACCTCATCCACCCTCCCCCACTTCCCCATCTCCTTCAGATGGACACTCATTATTGCTCACTGAATCTGAAAGTCTAAGACTGGAAGCAATAAAAGAACTTTGGATTCTTTTCCCAGTTTGGCCCTGACTGTGTTAAATGATCCAGATTAAGTTCTTAATGTTTCTGTGCATCAGTTTTCCCTCTGGAAAGTGAGTCAAACCCATGCTTATTTCCAAGTAATTTTGCTGAGTATTGATAATGAGCAAGGTAATTGGAATAAACAATCCTGATGGGAATATACTATAGAAACACTCAATGGGTTATTCTCTAGAAAAGTAAATTCTTTTTTAAATCTCTGACTTGGATTCACTTGCTCTCTAGGTACCATTCTTAAATATTTCTATGTCAGTCTTGAATTCTTCCTCTGTCTTATTAAATATACATATAATAAAAATTTAATGACTGTGTGACTGGTCTAAGTCTAACCCAAAGAGCTGGTGGCTCAGTGGATAGAGTGTCAGACTTGGATTCAGGAAGACTTAAGTTCAAATGTGACCTCAGACACTTACTAGCTACATGACTCTCGGCAAGTCACTTAATCTGTTTGCCTCAGTTTCCTCAAGGGTAAAATGGGGATAATAATAGAATCTACTTATCAGTATTGTTGTAAGAATCAAATGAAATAATACTTATTAGAACAAAGTTCTTAGCATAATATCTCTTATATAGTGGGTGGCATATAAATGTTTATTCCTTATTCTCTTCCCCTCTGTCAAGGAAAGGCTTGACCAAGGTCATAAAACTATTTAACAGTAAAGGGGTGGGGGTGGGAGACTAGCTTCTGGTCAAGTACTCTTGCCAGTAAATAAATCATGTTATATATTTATCAAGTCCTTTTACAGTGGATTTTACACTCTAGCGAGAGAAGTGAACTAGGAACTAAGAGATTTGTGTGTTCTCCTACTTGCTGGGTGTGTAATCATAAACTTAACTCACTTAACTCCTTTCTCTTTCCCCTCAGTTTACCTATCTGTGTAATGGGGATAATACTTCTACTACCTAGTTCTTAAGGTTATTATTCAGTAAAGCACTTTGTAGGCAAGAAAGCAATATAGGAATGTGACATTATTTATCATGTCTGTGAAAGTGCCTGCTAAACCCCAGAGGGGTATACAGGTATACAGATTTATTGTTCTTAAGAATTTATAATTAATAAAATGACAATAGTTATTAAGATTCTGATCACTTAAACTCTTCCATTATAGAGGAGAATGATTTCTCTATTAGACCCCATTTTTAGAGCTAGGATCTGCCTTTCCTTTTCCAGCCTGGTTTTTCTGTGGGGGAGATCTACCAATCAGTAACTTGATTCCAAATGTGTAAGTCTCAGAGGCTGTTTCTTTCTGTGTATGTGTTTAATGTTCATTGTTGTTAATTATAGGGAGAATCGCAATTCACAAGTTCCACGGCTCCTTCAGGCTTTGCCCTTGAAAGTAGGCTTCTACTGGCTTCCTTTGAACTGCTGCCTTGCATTAATGAAAAGCCAGTTTTGTTCTTTTGTGATTTTTGTTTTCGAATCTCTCAGTCTGTAGTGATTTCTGGTGCTTCCTGGTTAGATCCTGAGCAGCTGCATTGGGGTGGAGAAGGGTTCACACTGGCGCAGGCTGGGAGACTGGAGCAGTGGTTTCCCGGTGCTAAAGGAGCATTTTGAAGGTAGTTAATTAAGCTATAGAAAGGAAAGCTGAAATCCATTAATCTAGAAAAAGCACTACAAGGCAGCATTTGCATATGGAACAGCTACTTATTAATGCTTTTCATTTTTTGGTGCTCCCCTCCCTGCCTGTGAAAAAAGTGGATGGAAAAATAACATTTCTCTCATCTCTTGATTAACTTAAACAGCTCAATAGGCTTCTTATACCTTACCTCACGCCAATCACAATTATCTGACTCTTGTGCCTTCTGCCTCCACTATTTCACCTCTTGCACATAAATACAGTCCTCTGGTCTACCAGAGTGAAGCGTAGGGGGAGGAAGGAAGGAAGGAAGGAAGGAAGGAAGGAAGGAAGGGAGGGAGGGAGGAAGGGAGGGAGGGAGGAAGGGAGGGAGG
>NW_020954576.1:29200657-29233886 GCF_900497805.2 Vombatus ursinus
AGGGAGGGAGGAAGGGAGGGAGGGAGGAAGGGAGGGAGGGAGGAAGGAAGAGAAAGAAAGAAAGAAAGGGAGGGAAGGGAGAGAGGGAAGGAAGGAGGGAAGGCAAAAGAGAGAGAGAGAGACAGACAGACAGACAGACAAACAAAGACTGGAAGATCATCTTTGGGGGCCTTCAGTGATCCTCGGGCAAATGACTGGAACAAAAAGAAGGAAAGGTTGGACAAGTGAAACATTAGTTGCTCTTCCATCTGGGAAAGGACTCAGTCTCCCAAATTTAGAGCAGCTACATCTCCCTCTCAGAGTTCCAGGGATAAACCTGAAGGGACAGTAAAATGGCCTTCTTTAGTGGTGTTGACTGGAAACCCCATTATGGTATGGTTCTCCCTGTTCTCACTGTTGAGAACTGAACTATGGTTCTCACTGTTAATTGCCAGTGATTAGTGTCTCAGTTTCATTAAACCAGTTAATATCACTTAGGTTTTAGAAAGATATTTGCTTCAAAGTTGTAGCAAGAACAGAAATTACAAACATTTGCCACTCAAGTCTTGTGACACTCTTCCCTATGGTGAGGTTTAGGGGTGCTGGGACCCCAAAATCACAACACATGGGTCCTGTCTGAAAGAATTCAACCCAAGCCTTCTTTCAGCCAAAGGTTTATTAAAAATATGCCAAAATGACCAGACTCTTAAGGAATCTGAGCAGTGGCTAGATTATAAGAATCTGAGCACCTTGATGGAAACAAGATGACCCTTACATACAGAAAGACTGTGGGAGAGATCTAGGAGTGGCCAAGTCGTCTTTGAGGACTGTGAGGTAATAGAATGTCAGGGACCTGGACCATGTGGCCAAGGGAGAATGGAGCCTGGTTGGGATTAAGGGTGGGAAGTGACTGGGGGTGGTGTGCCTAGGGAGGTAAGACAATGGAAAGCCAGGCTAGGTTAAGGGTAACTGAGAATTGGGAGATTGGGCATAGCCACAATGAAAGGCTAGCTGATGGGATTATAGTCTCAGGCGAATGCCAGAGATTTGTCCAAGTGGGAAGGTCCAGGGTTTTTCCTTTTTGGGGTCCAGATCCCATCCTCATCGCCTATACCACCTCAGGCTTTGGGGAGAGAGGGCTCAAACCTAATACAAATTTCTAAGTAGCATTTGCCTCACCGGGCTCAAATTCAAATTTGGCGTAGCCAGGATCAATCCTTGTCTCAGCTATCACTGGGCTGGGTCCCAAAGGTTATCTCTCAGGTCCTGGATGCTGGGTTAATTGGCTCCAAAACCCAGCATGGATTTTGGCACCCAGCTTGGCATTCTGACTTTTCCAAGCCCAAGGGTGATACCTATCCCCAAAATTCCATCACATAAAAGCAGGACAGAACAAAAGAAATGCGTGTAAAGAACAGATCCCATGTGAGCGTAGCAAGGGAAAGGCTCAAGGCCTCTTTCACCTGAACAGTACCTAGGCAGGAAAGACACAGATCAAAGCAGAGAGAATCACTTTGGCTGATCAGCACCTTTTTAATGCTCTCCAGTGGCAGACACTCTGCATTTAGGATTAGCACCTTTTTAATCAGCACCTTTTTTAATGGTCTCCAGTTGTAGATACTCAGGCTAATCAAAACTATCCTCTTAATCACCTAATTAGCAGACTGGACTGAGTTCCAGAAGGTCTGAGTATGCTGCATACAGAAGTTGGAAACTTCCATTATATGTCAGCATGACTTTCTCGAAGTAGGCTCCCCATACTCCTTTTTTTTTTTTGAGGCAATTGGGGTTAAGTGACTTGCCCAGGGTCACACAGCTAGTAAATGTCAAGTGTTTGGTCTGAGGCCGGATTCGAACTCAGGTCCTCCTGGCTTCAGGGCTGGTGATCTATCCACTGCGTCACCTAGCTGCCCCTTCCCCATACTCTTTCATGTGGGTAATATATCATTCAAACATGCTCCCTAGCCCTCTATTATCCGGGAATCCATGGAGGATTCCGGTTCAGGTATGGGTTGGGTGACTTCTTAGAGCTTCGCATTCCCTGCATCCTACAAAGTCTTACAGATCCTTTGAGCCACCATACGGTTCTACAAATATTTTTTATGCACATAGTCATTTTTGTTTTCTGCCTGCACCCTCTGCCTCCCACCACCAACGGCAACTCTTGGAGGGCAGAGTCTGATTTTGTGTTTTTGACTTTCTTTGTATTCCTAGCACTTGGCATAGTTCCTGACACCTAGTAAACTTGTAATAGATGCTTGTTGACTAGCATTATTCCGTGTATGAAATGCCTGCAATCTTTAAAGCCCTAGATAATTATCAGCCTTTATTGTTATTATTACTCTATTTCCCTCTACCACCTATCGTCCCCAAACTTAGAAGGTTAGGATCAAAGGAGTTGCTATTTGTAAAGCACTTAGCACTGTGCCTGGCACATGGGGGGTACTTGATCCCTTCCTCTTTCTCCTACTTACCTCTTTGTACTTTGTGGCCAACATGAAGTAGTGGAAGACTTTTTTAATCTTATTAGACAGCGTAGCAAGACAGCATGTAGGAGAGAGAAAGGAGGTAAAGGGTCGTAGCAAAGTAAATGTCATATAATTCTTGTTTAGATGACTTGAGGATGGCCCATTAGTGTGATAATATTGGAAACTCTGGTCTATATTATCCCTTCCTAACTTTTACCCTTAACTGGATTGAGATAACTAAGGTTAGTATTTATACTTCACTTGCAAAGCACTTTACATATATTATCTCATATTTTATCTCACAACAATCCTGTGAAGTAGGTGCTATTACTATTTGCATTTTACAAATAAGGAAATTAAGGCTCAGAGGGGGTAAATAGTTTATCTATGGTATAGTTGCATCCAACTCTTCATGACTCCATTTGGGGTTTTCTAAGCAAAGATACTGGAATGGTTTGCCATTTCCTTCTCCAGCTCATCTGACAGATGAGGAATCTGAGGCAATTAGGGTTAAGTGACTTACCCAGGTTCCCACAGCTAGTAAGTATTTGAAGTCGGATTTGAATGAGGAAAATGAGTCTTCCTGACTCCAGGCCCAGAGCTTTATCAACTGAGCCACCTAACTGCCTCCTACCTATGTTAAGTACCATAGGTCAGGTTTCTTCTGACCACTTATCCTAGGGAGATGTGGATAGAGTCACTCATAAGTAAAAATGAAATTGAGAACTTTATTGTCCTTTTCTATCAACATCAGGCTTTTTGAGTTCATCCATTCAATTTCATTCCAGGGGTGCATGGTCCTGTTAGTACTTTCACAGCATTTCTGGGCACACAGGGAAAGTAGTGGTTTCTTTTACTATTGATGATGTGGCAAGGAAATGGAGAATGCAGCTTTCATTCCAAGATCATCCCCATTTTTAATTAAGCAGCTGTGGTCAATAACCCAAATTACCTGAACCTGTGTGGGATAATCAGCATCTTTTCTGTGCATTTGATTTGCATGAGTCAGTGGCCTAAAGTGCCGTCTGAGGGCTGCAGGTTCTCCTCCAACTATGTTTGGGCTATTGGGTGCTATACACATCTGCTCACATCCTGCATCATTTGGACAATCCATCTAAAGTCCTAAAGGCACAGATGATGCATGTTGACTTGCTAAATGATCAAAGTACAGCCTTTCCCCCCATTTCATTGACACTATTTATTAATGGCAGCCCGCTTAGATGGCAAGGAATATCCTCCCTGTTTGGCTCCATTGTGCTTTGGGAAGTTCTAAGTCTACTCTTATCTGTCTGATTCTCTTCTTTGGTCCAGGTGGGGCTGGTGCTTGATGATCCTCCGGGTAGATTTGAGGCACCTCACTTTCTGGAGGGACAGGGAGGAGCCTTGGTTAATGGAAAGGCATAGAACATATGGGTCTTAAGGCTTGTCATTCTCTCTTTTTCATAATTTAAGCATAATTAAAAATTTCTTTGTCCCCCTTCCCCATTTTCTAGCAAATCTTTCTCATTTCATTGTTGGTTGAGGTCATTTCCCCAACAGAAGTGTGTGGGTCTTGGGGTCACTCAACTTCTCTTTTTGGCATCGTAGTGGGCACAGGCCGGCAGACAGGCTTTGAAACATTTTAAGGTCACACATTCACTGACTCTTAGAAATGGAATAATCCCATTCCCCAAGCCACCCATTCCTCCTCCTGGCATCTTCATTGTTTCTCACAGCTCCCCTTTTCATTAAACTTGGTGACTACACGCAGCTCAATGACAAACTCACTCCTATCTATTAGGTAAAAGGGAATAGAAAGCAGAGTGACATGGTGAAGTCAGGCATTGGACATCACCAAGCAGGGTCATTGGAAAGGAAAATGCTCTGTCTCTTCTTTACCGGATTACTTTTCTTCAAATGCTACTCCATAAATAATTTCCTCATTCACCAATTTTTGTCAGACAATGAAACTGGGACTGTGAATTTCCTATTTCTTCACAGAGGAAATAGAAATCATTTGCGTGGGGTCAGAATTTATCTGGTCAACTTGACTTCAGATAAGGCTACAGCATCATAGACTTGGAACTGGAAGGGAATTCAGAGGCTGTGTGGTATAATCTCCTCATTTTATGGCTAAGGAAACAAGCCAGAAAAGTCAGGAACAGAAAGTTAGCTGTGGAAGAATTGGGGGATTTGAACTCGGGTTCTCTGATTCCAAAATCCAGCATATTTTTCACTGTATCAGGGACAAGGTATCTTGGCCTGGCCTTTGTATGCCCTGTAGCTCTGACTGCTTTCGGCTTTCCAGTGAAAGGCCTAGTCCCACAGGGTTCTCATTCCTTACAAGCCTTTTCTCCTCCCATTCTTTTATTCTCACAAACCTTCTAATTAGTAGGTAACATCCTTAGGGTCCAGTATGTGAGTTAGTCAATAAATATTTGTTAAGGGCCTACTATGTGTTAGGTATTTTGCTAAGCACCGGGGATACAAAGAAAGATTAAAAAAAAAACAGTTCCTGTTCTCAAACCCACAGTCTAATGGTCAGGCAAGATTTATCACGGGGGCAGTTAGGTGGCTCAGTGGATAAAGCTCTGGGCCTGGCGTCATGAAGACTGGTCTTCCTGAGTTCAAATCTGGCCTCAGACACTTACTAGCTGTGTGACCTTGGGCAAATCACTTAACCCTGTTTGCTCAGTAACCTCATCTGTAAAATGAGTTGGAGAAGGAAATGGCAAAACACTCCAGTATCTTTGCCAGGAAAACCCCAAATGGAGTCATGAAGAGTTGGACATGTCTGAACAAGGTTTGTCATTAGTGTCCACAAGTTTTTTGCAGCCTTCTAATCAGAAGGTTCCTAAAATTTTAGAGTTGGAAAGCGAGGGACCTCTTTGTGGTATTCCCTTTGCTGAATCTTCAGGTGACTAATGCCCTTATGCTATCTTACTTCTCCCATCAAAATCTGATCCTAGGAAATGACTGATAGCACTTTAGTGTGAATTTAAGTCAATAGTTTCTTCTAGGGATGTCTGAATTTTTAGCGTTATGAATAATTGAGGATTTAAGGACTTTGATCCCTGTTCTCTATTAAGAGAACCTCAGACTGAATGGAAAAAGTAGAAGAGACATTTTGAGGAGTAGGTTGATCATTTTTTTTGGGGGGAAAGGGAGTGTTCTGTTGCCTCTTGGATTATACCAAATAGGCAGAATATTTGTAAAAGGTTGGCTCTGTTCATTTCCTTTACCCTCTTCTCTGTAATTCAATTCAAAATGTCCTTCAATGAAACAAACATTAGGCATCAGTTGCTTACTACTGGTAGAGCACTGTTCTGGGCTCCAGGAAAGGTACAACATCTGAGCTGTTTGCAATCTAGCAAGGGCATACGTGACGTACATAAATAATTATATTCAAATTAATCCATGGTGATGCAGAAGAGGCGTAAAGATCTGTGTAAGGTCCAAGGAGGGAAAAAACTATTATGGACGGAGGGCCAATCCTAGGCTACCACTTCCACATCGAGCCAGGAATCTTTTCAATGCTGTGGAGTCCCTTAGGTAGAAGCCCCTGATCGCCAACCTTATAGCAGTTACTGTGGGCTTCTTCATGGAGTTCTCATCACTGAGATGGAGTCCTAAGGTCCTTGGACTGGGAAGAAGTCGTTATGAAGAATGAAGGGGTGTGAAGGGTTTGAAGAGGGAGTTATGGGAAGAACAAAGATTACCATGAGACTAGGACTCTTCCTTAGAGATTGGGTGTGAAGCAGGAGGCACCAGGCACCCTTTTATCATCATCATCATCATCATCATCATCATCAGAATAGTGGGTAGAGTGCTGGCCTTGGATTTAGAAAAGTTGGCTTAAAATCCTGATTCAGTTATTAACTATGTAATCCTAGACAAGTCAGTCATTTAATCTCTCTTGGTTTCCATTGTCTATAAAATGAATGAATTTTATGTACTAGATGACACCTAATGATCCTTCTAGGTTAGAGTTTCTTAACCCAGGGTCCATGAACCTAGCTCATGGATAGGTTTTAGGGAATCCATGAACTTGGATAGGAAAAGTTACATTTTACTTTCATTAAGCTCTAACTGAAATTTAATATTTCCTTCAATGATAAAACAGGCAATAAACCATTATTCTGGGGAAGAATGCATAGACTTTACCAAATTTCCAGAGGGGTTCATAACAAAAAACACTGCTCTGCTTGTCTGTGTCCCTTTCTGAACTTCTGCTCTCTACTGCTTATTTTAAAAATGATTCATTGATACACTTTCTTTCCTTTCTGCCTTTTTCATTATCACTATCACTATCCTCTTTCTGCCCCAAATTATTTACGTGGTTCTGATGATTGCACTCAGCATTAGTTTATAGAAGTTGTTCTGGTTTCTCTGAATCTGTCCCCTTTGTTATTTCTTACAGCTCAATAACATTCCATTATACCATATACCATTATTTGTTTTATCATTTCCTAATAATGGGTACTCACTTGATTCCAGCTCTTTGCTATAACAAAAAGTGTGGCTATAAACACACACACACACATATGTATATGTACATATATGTGCGTGCACATATATATATCTTTCTGTGTATATATATATATACATTCATGCAGGTATGTATTTATGTATGTGTATATATGCACATATATACATTTTTCTATCTCTTTAGGGAAGAAGCCAAATTGTGGTATTGGGTGTAGTTCCAAATTGCTTTCTAGAATGGCTGTACCACTTCACAGCTCCAAGAGGGCATTAGTGTGTTTGTCCTTTCACAGATCTTTCAACAACTGTCATTTTCATTTCTCATCATCTTTGTCAATCTGAGAGCTGGAGAATGAAACCTAAGAATGTTTTAATGTGCATTTCTCTAATTGTTAGTGATTTGGAATGTTTTTATGTGGCTATTCAGAATTTTCTTTTCTTCTTTTGTTCATATACTTTTGATTATTTATTGTGGAAGTGACTCTTGTTCTTAAATATTTTTATAAATTCCCTCTGTATCTTGAATATCTTTATTAGAGAAATTTGCTATACAGATTCCATCCCCTCCCCAGTTAATGATTTCTCTTCTAATTATAACTGCACTGACTTTGTGTAAAATCATTTAAATTTTATGTAGTCAAAATTGTGTTTTATTTCCTGTGATCCTCTCTTTCACTTGTTTAGTCAAGAATTCTTCCCCTATCCATGGTTTCTTCTTCCTTGCTTCTCTAATTTGTTTTATGATATGACCTTTTATATTTAGGTCATATGTCTTTTTGGAGTTTATTGTGGCATGTATTAGAAGATGTTGGTTGAAAACTAATTTCTCCCAGGCTGCTTTCTAGCTTTTCCAGTAGTTTTTGTAGAATAGCGAGTCCTTACCCCCACTGGTTAGAGGTCTTAGGTTTGCCGATTACTCTACCCTATGTTGCATTGTCCCTGGGTCTTGTGTTGCTAATCTGTTCTATTGAACAACTCTTCCGTTTTTTTAAATCAGTACCAAATATTTTGGGCGATTACTGCTTGGTAGTATAGTTTGAGATCTGCTACCTTTAGACTCACTCCTTCCTTTTGATTCTCCCAACTCTTTCAGGCTAGTTACTAATAAAATGGCAAGTGAGACAGTGGGTAAGCTCATTGAAAACTCAGTGGTGTTTGTGGTTGTATCCTTATATCCAGAGCAGCTTCACACAGTTGGCATCTGCAGATTTCTTCTTAGAACCTTGCATTGAATCAGAAGAGGGAAGAGGGGTGTAGTCTATCACTGGCTGGTTGAACTGTCAATCAATGTTAAGCTAGCCAACAATAGTTTCACTTGGCTGTCATACTGGGCTGACCAGCCTGAAGCAGCTGGACAATGAGCCAGGGACATTGGCAAGAAGAGGGGTGAGTGGTTTCCTCCTACTTTTTTACATGCCCGATAGTGATATTGGAGTTCGCATTCTAGCAAAATTCCTACATCTAGCCCTGCCTGTCACATACTTTATTTGAAGTCATATTAGTGTGTTGAGTCCAGGCTGCATATATGCTGGTCACTGCAAAGCAGTGGCGATATGAAGGTAAAAATGAATCTATCGCCTTTCTCCCTCTGCCTATGGTGAGACAGCCTGAGACCTGCTTTACAAAGACAGATACTCCCAGAGAACTGACTCAAAGGAAATAGGAAAGAGGTTCAGAAGTTATTAACCCTCTGCCTGATCTCTCTTAGGTTGAATTTCCTCTTGGCCTTGGATGAAGGCCTGAATTTGCCTGACTGCCACAAGATGTGTGAAATGTAGGTTGTAAAACATTTGGGGATCTTTCCAGATGAGGGAGCCCCCAGCAAATGGACAGAATCTTCATTATTATCACAGGAAAAGTGAATGCATCACCTCTACCCCTGTTCCTACAGTCTCTTAAGCTACTTAGTGCAGCCTAGCTAATGCACTGTCTCCAAGGAGTCATATAAATGGGCTGCAGTGGAATTAACTCTGACGTAATGGAATTTTGTTTTTTGCTACTCATCATCAAAATAATTGCCTGGCACAAATGAAAATGTGTGTTGCAATTAGGGTATCCTCGGTAATGACGCTGGATGGACAGAGGGTGCTGATGGATGACATCAGATGTCCCTGCAGACACAGTGCTGGCTGGCAAATTAGTGAGTAAAAAGCGGTGTTTCTAAGACACCGTTCTATTTAAGAGTGGCTTTGGGAGTGAGAATGTGGGGTGAATAGTTTAACAGAAGCACATTACAGTGGGTAGGCTGCTCTCAAAGATGCTGGTGATTCACAGACCGATTACACAGCAAATTTGAACCCTAATGTAGTAAACAGGGAAAGCATGCTATAGTGGAAAAAGTAGGGTCAATAGACTTGGGTTTGAATCCTGGATCTGGTACATGGGGATGTACTTACTAGGTCTTACTAGGTACATGACCAAGGACAAATCACTGAGTCTCAGTTTCCTCTTCTGTAAAATAGCAATAATATTTAGATTACCTGTCTTGCAGGGTTGTCACGGGGAAAGAACTTTATAAATCTTGCATAAAAATTAGTTATTAGCATAATGGAAAGGGGCATAGATTCTAGTCCTAACTTGGCTGTCAGCCAACAGTTACTGCATCTTTCTGGGTGTGTGTGGCATAGTGGGTAGAGCACTGGAAGGACCTGGCTTAGAATACTCATTAACTTGTAGGTCTCTGAGAGTCACTTGATGTAGATCTTTCTTTGTCTTTGAAGAGGACCAATGGCATTACAGGGCGATGTCTTTCATGTGAATTGGATTTAAGTGAGGCAGTATTGCACACAGTCATCAGCCTCACTGTCTAAGGCTCTATTAGTCTGACTCTCCTCATCTATAAAATGGGGATGATACAAATTCAATTCAACCAAGCATTTATTTATTAAGCATCTACCACATGCCAGACACTGTGCCAAGTGGGGCTAGAAAAAACAGAAGGGAAAACAAATACTTGCCTTCAAGGAGAGTCGAAGTAAGGTAGAAACTCCAGAGGGAGAAGATGCTAACTGGCAGCTGGGAGTGGGACAGCCATAATAATAGCAAATGAGATAATTTCTACAAAATATTTTACAAATCTAAAAGTGCTACTTTTAAATGGGAGCTGGTATTAGGTCCTCATTTGTGAGATGGGATAGTTAGACCAAGTGATTTTGAAGGTCCTTTCCACATATAAAAAGTTCTAAGATTCTTTATGATTCAATTATTTAATGACCTTGTCCTGGGAAGGTGGAGGGCATTGTTAGGGGTGAGGGATAATGTTTTTTTTTTTTTTAGACAATAGAGGGAATAGTCAGACATTGGATGATTGTTATGGTAATTGATGAGGGCCCTTCAGGAAACACTGTGATATTGACAGGAAGAGGGAGGATGTCATGGGAAGAGGGAGAATGTCATGGGTCCTTGTTTCTTCAAAATAAAACAAGCAAATAAAAGGAGTTCTAACAACTCCTTCTCTGTTCTTGGGAAAGCCATCTCACATTCTTACCTTTTTCCCATTTACTTTGGGAAGGATATGGAGGGTAGGACTTTAATCATATTATAATACACTTCACAATTACTTTTGCTGGGTATGATACCCACCAGGAATCATAGTGCCAGTTCTTTTCAATTCAATTAGATTGTTTACCTTTAATCTTTCCTAATGAATAGTAGCTTTGGTCAGGTGTGACAGACAATGGTTATCTTTAAAAAGAAGAAATAAATTTTATTGATATATTTTTGTTTTTACATGGCTTAGCTTTCCCCTTGTGTTCCTCCCCATACCCTCTCCCAGAGAGCCATACCTTATAACAAAGAAGTAAAAAGCCAAGAAGAATAAAGAAATTCAGCAAAGCTGATCAACATATTTAAAAAAAGACATTTTATGTAATGTCCACATGTGTGGACTTCTTACTTCTGCAAAAGAGCAAGGGGATTTCTTTTCATATCTCTTCTTTGGGATCAAACTTGTTCTTTATAATTTTGAAATATTTATTTTCAATTGTTTTGTGGTTCATTCTTTACATTTACATTGTCATAGCTGTAATGTAAATAAAAAGAGTGTGTGTTTACTATAATAGGGCTTGGTCAAAATCCTTACTGTATAGGGGCTTCGTATCACTTACTTGGGCTCACCTAGGCTTGTCTTTCTGAATTTGGCTTGCAGATTCTCAGAGACAGACCACTATCACACAGTTCTACTTGCACTCTCAGGGATTTAGGGGTAGCCCTGTTGAGGGAAAATGTACTTTCCCTACTCATGAGACCCCATCCAATGTGCTTTCTATCTATACAACCAGCCTCTCACAAGATTATATATCCACACAGTGCATGATATTTAGACAATCATTAATAACACTTTTAGAACTTAAATATAGTAATTACTAAGAACAAAAATAAACAATAACATTAAAAATACTAACATATTAAAGCACTATATTGTAATATACATATGAACTTAGATCATACTATCCCACTAAAGCATTTACTACGTTGAAGAGTGGACTCACAATTATAGGAATTTGGCAGAGAAGCACATGAGAGAGAAAAATTTAAATCCTTAGGGTAACTCACAACTCTTGACCACAAACTTGATATTACTAGTCCATTTGGGAACATGTGCACCAGGGAAACCCTCTTCTGCCTTGTTGCTTTCCTGTTGATCTTTACCACTCTTCAGCTGGGGGAATTCTCCTCTACTTGAAAATATCCTTTACTAACTCTTTCAATCAACCCTTATAAGGGCATTTGGAGAGTTAACTCTTAATGTGAATAGTAGTTCTCCTTATGCCAGAGAACAGCAAAACACATCATCCTGGTTATCTCTTAGGTTTATGGACTAGTCCAGTTCTTGGTGGATGAACCATCCAATTAGAATGGAGTCCGAGGCAATGTGGTGCCAGCTTACCAGGTACAAAGCCGTTGTACCGCCCCCTCTGCTTTTCCTTCTAAAGCCAGAGAAGGCAGCAGAGAATAACAAGCTCATTATGAAAAGCTTCGCCTTTTTTCCAACTCTTGGCTCATTGGCTCTTGGCCGATGAAGTCTATTCTCTCTCTGTTTTCTCTTGGCTGATTGCTTCTAACTGCCACAAAACTAAGAGAACAGCTTTTTAGTTCCCTCCTCTTTCTCCTCCCCCATTGTTTTCTTCAAGTTTTTTTTTTCCGTACTGATGCTTTGACTTGTGGCTCAAATGAGAGCTTCCCAATACTCAATGACTCTAAGCTTTTTACCTACAAAAATAGAATTCCCCATACTTCCGCCATCTAATCATCTTTTGTCTCTAAATGTTTTATGACTTCTCATTTTTATTTAGTTCCATCCTCTTTATTCATAAAACACACACACACACACACACACACACAAACACACACACACACACATGCCAATTAACTGAGGTGCTCATTATGCTTGTAGCTCTGATGGCTTCAGCAAAATCATCCATCTCTTTTGTGACTTGGAGACTGTGTTTCTTTATTTTTTTAATTTTTAATTTCATGTTAGTCATGTTGTAAAGAAGAATTAGAACCAATAGGAGGAACCACAAGAAAGAAAAAAACAAAACAAAACAGAAGGAAAAAAAAGAGCAAACAGTATGCTTTGATCTGCATTCGAACCCCATAGTTCTTTCTCTGGAGGTGGAGAGCATTTTCCATCATGAGACTTCTGGAGATGTCTTAGATCCTTGCATTGCTGAGAAGAGCTAAGTCTATCAAAGTTAGTCATTGCATAACATGGCTGTTACCATGTACAACGTTCTCCTGTTTCTGCTCACTTTACTCAGCATCAGTCTGTACAAGTATTTCCAGGATTTTTTGAAGTCCGCTTGCTCATCATTTCTATAGCACAATAATATTCCATTACATTCCTATACCACAACTTGTTCATCTATTCCCCAATTTGTGGGCATCCCCTCAATTTCCAGTTCTTTGCCACCACAGAAAGAGCTGCTATAAATATTTTTGTACATGTGGGTCCTTTTCCCATTTTTAGGATCTCTTTGGGATATGGCCCTAGAAGTTCTATTGCTGGGTCAAAGGATATGCACATTTTTATAGCCCTTTGGACACAGTTCCAAATTGCTCTCCAAAATGGTTGGATCATTTCACAACTCCACCAACAATGCATTAGTGTTCCAATTTTCCCACATCTTCTCCAACATTGCCCCTTTTCCTATTTTGACATGTTGGCCAATCTGATAGGTGTGATGTGGTACCTCAGAGTTGTTTTGATTTGCATTTCTCTAATCAATAGTGATTTAGAGCCCTGTGTTTCTTTAAACACACACATTTCTTCAGTTTTTAATAAAGAAAAGGTCCTTTTCTCTACTTCTTTATGTTGACTGGATTTGTATCAGTGCTTGGTAGACCATGATAGATCCCACACAACTCCTTGAGTGAAAAATCCTTTAAATCTAGGGGTCTGCTCACTTCAAAAGGAGACCAAGTCTGGCTTCTTTGTCAAAAGAATGTGCCAACTCTTCCTATTTTGCACTGTCCTTGAAATCTGGTTCTGATAGATCAAGTACTAGACCTTCCCCCCTTCCCCCAGTCTGACCCTGGTTCTGACTCTTTTGGATTCTAACTTTAGAACTTTTGGTAATGTGTTGATAATTGACTGAGCTCAAATTTCATGCCTGACCGTCATGAATGTTCTTCTTGGTTATCATAATGCTTCTTCCTTGTCATGCTCCTTTTTTGCACTCCTTATTTCTATGTGGGAAAGATGGAGGGCATATGCATTTATACAGCGCCTATTATGTGCCAGGCACTGTGTTATGTGTTTTTTTTTAACAAGTATTATCTCATTTTATCTTCTCAATAATCCTGGGAGGTAGGTGCTATTGTGAGATCCCCATTTTACAGCTGAGGAAACTGAGGTAAACAGGGTTCAGTGACTTGCCCAGGGTCAGACAGCTAGTAAGTGTCTGAAGCTAGATTAGAACTCAGGTCTTCCTGACTCTAGGTCTGGTGTCCTATCTACTGCATCACCAGATACCCCTCCTCTGGTTGTTAATACAGATACTTCTTGCTGATTTTCACACCTGTGTTGCTTTTCCACTTAAGATGAATTGTAACTCTACCAGAACCTCTTTCCTGGTGGTAGCATCCTCTGCTCCAATAGCTAGTCCATGGTATCTCCCTAGTTATTCTATGATAGGCTGTGAGTCTTATTTGTCATCAGGGGCTGCTTGCAGTGCTACCCTACCTATATTGCAGGCTAACCCTTGGTATACTTATACTAAGTACTTTCAATGGGCATTCAATGCAGTTGCCAAGCCATGTTGAATCTTGCTTCAGAATTTTTCACATCTGTTTCCTTTTATTCATTCCTATCCAGCTTCCATCTTGGTTCAGGTCCTCATCGCCTCTAGCTGAATTATTGCAATAGTCTTCTAATTGATTTCCCTACCTCTAATCTCTCCTGTCTACAAGTCATCTTCTATACAACAGCCAGGTGGTGAAGTGAATAGAGCACTGGCCCTGGAGTCAGGAAGGCCTGAGTTGAAATATGGCCTCAGATACTTACAGTTGTGTGGGAAAATCACTTAACTGTTGTCTGCCTCAGTTTCTTCATCTGTAAAATGAGGATCACAATAGCACCTATCTCCCAGGATTATTGAGAAGATAAAATGAGATAATACAGTGGTATTGGAAGTGGTAGTGAGGATAAAATGAAATGATACATGTAAAACACTTTATAAACCTTAAAGTGCCATACAAATGATTTTGTTGAGTTGTTTCAGTAGTGTCAAACTCTTTGTGACCCCATTTGGGGTTTTCTTGGCATGAGTACTATAGTCCTTCTGCTCTGCCATTTCCTTCTCTAGCCCATTTTACGAATCAGAAACTGAGGCAAACAGAGTTAAATTACTTGCTTAGGGTCACACAACTAGTGTCTGAGGTTGGATTTGAGCTCATCAAGGTGAGTCTTCCTGATTCTGCTCTATCTACTTCAGTATCTAGCTGCCCTTATATAAATGATAGCTGTCATTATTGTTGTTATTATTAAACTGACAATAGCATAGGTCCAACCGTGTTGTTGGCAGTTAGGCGGCAGCTATGCTGAACTTGAAGTCGGGAAGACCTGAGTTGAAATCCTGCCTCAGACACTCACTAGCTGTGCGACCCTGGGCAAGTCATTTAAATCTGTTTACCTCAACTTCCTCATCTGTAAAATGGGGATCACAATGCTACCTAGCAGGGTGGTTGTGAGAAACAGATAAGATAATTTATGTAAAGTATTTTGCAGCCCCTAAAACACTATATAAATAGTTGCCGTAATTATTATATTATGTCTTTTCCCTGCTGAAGAAGCTCCAGTGTCTCCCTGTTCCCTCTAAGTTCAAATAAAATCTTTTAGATTTTAAAGCCTTTCACAACTGGGCTCTAGCCTATCTTTCTAGCCTTTTTATACATTTCTCCCTTTCACCGACTCTGTTGTTGTTCAGTTGTGTACGATTCTTTGTGACTCTTTTTGGTGTTTTCTTGGTAAAGATACTGGAGTGGCTTGCTGTTTGCTTCTAATTTTACAGATGAGGAAACTGAGGCAAATAGAGTTAAGTGACTTGCCTAGGGTCACACAACTAGTAAGTGTTTGAAATTGAATTTGAACTCGGGTCTTCCTGACTCCAGGCCCGGTGCTCTATCTATTGCACCGTCTAGCTAGGACTGCAGGTTCTATCTAGACCAGCCTACTTCCTAGTCCTCATACACAACATTTCATCTCTTTTTCCCATGCTTTTGTGTGGAAAGGAACTCTCTCCCACCTCACCTTTACTTTCTCAAATCCCTAGTTCTCTTCAAAATCTCAGCGTTAGTTCTGTCTCCTCCATGATCCTTTTCTGATTACCTCTTCCCTCCTCTTCTACTTCTCCCACTGAAGCTGGTGGTGGCCCAGGTCTCTGAAACTGCTTTCCCTGTATTTTGTGTTTACTTATAGGTAAGGTATCTTCACGTGGCATTTTGTATGGTATCTCCAGCTTTTAGCATAGAGCCTAGCATATAGTAGGTGCTAAAATCTATGCTTTTTGATTGATTGATTGATTGACTGATTCAGGGAGGGAAATGGAGACATGGCATCTTTGCTGATGCCCCTTGCTTGTGTGTCTTGTTGCTTTTATTCCAGGCTGTATCTGCTGGTCAAGTTACTTTGGGTTTTGGTTTGGGAAGCAGTGAAAATTAGGGGCATGGCTTCACCTGCCTGTGGAATGTGGATTTTTTTCCCCCTCAGGAATTGGTTACACTGGAGGCTCTGTCTCCAGGACTAGTACTAAATTGGACAAGTCTGGAAAATCCAGTAAGTCAGATTTGCCATGGTGCATCTGTGTTTCACAGAGAAAGAAATATCTGCCTCGCTCCATTAAAAAATCCTCCCTAGTCTCAACAAGGTAGTTTTGCTTTTCAAACCTCAAAGCGGCTTGAAATGAAGTAGTGGTTCTTATCACAAGACAACAGGAAGCACATATAATGGTCCCCCTCAACCGAGGGGCTCACCTCCTTAGGAAATGGAAAATTCTCCCCCTATTTATCTTTTCCTTTTTTCACTGTGCAGGAATTGTTATGAGTTTAATAACAGGGAGTGTGGGCTTATGCTATTGTAGGATATGTTAGAAAAAGTCAGTAAACTTATTATCCTAATGCTCACAGAGATACCGTAGTAGGCTCTGTCAAGTATGCCTGCCTTAATGGGAAGACGAAAGACCTGCTAATGCCATTTGTTTCATATCTTAATAGCAGACAGAATGATAGCTGAACATCCTCTCTTTTCCTGGGTGATGCTCTAGAGGTATTGGGACCAAATGGCTGGGGCTGACCTTGCTTTTCTTTTCAATTAAATAGACTAGAGATAAGATCTATATTGTTTCTGCAATGTAGAGATCGGTAGACATGCGGATGAGAAATTTCTCTGTCTCTGCTGATGGGACGAACAAATGAAATACAACCGTACTTTAAACTACACTATGTCTTTTCTGTGATGCTCCATTTTTCATTCAACCACTGAGGCTTCCTGCTTCATAATGATGCACAGTTTTGGATAGGCCAATAGGACAAGGACATAGTGAGTAACTTGTAGGTACTGACTTGCTTGTGGATGTTATCACCAAGTTGCCATATATAACCAGAGTGCTCTAGGCAACAGGATAGAAAACCCTGCATTGGGTGCTGAGGTATATACAAAGAAGATACAGTCTCCTGTTCTGAGGGAGTTTATTATATAGTTGAGACATCCTAGACCCAGGATAACTTAATGTCCAAGTTGTGAATAATAGGCACCAAACTCAGAGCAGAAATAACAAGTGTTGAAAAAAAAAAGAATGGATCCTTGTAGGTTTGAATGGTCTGGGAAGGCTCTCCCAAAGATGGGAGACTTAGTCTGTGCCTGTGGATTTAGATAGTCAGGGCTAGGCATTTCAGGATGGGAAAGTTGGGGATGGAATAGGGAAGAAAACTAGAAAAATTGGTTATGTTCATTACTGAGCTCAGAAATTGTATAAGTTGAACTACAAATCTCACCTTCCCCAGTTCCTCCTCTTCTAGTCTCTTCTCTCTAAGATCATCTTCCATTTATACCACTTGCATATCTTGTATGGAAATACAATATTTGCAAATTGTCTCCTCTACCAGAATGTGAGCTTTTTGAGGGAAAGGACCATGATTTATTTATTTATTTTTTAAACTTTGTTATCTTCAAACACTTAGCACAATGTCTGGCACATAGTAAGTTACTAATAAATGTGTATTGATTGAGAAAATATATTCTCTTGCTTATAGCTAAGGAAAACATAAACAAAAACAAATTCCAAATAAAATCTTAATCTGACATATTAAAAAAAATGCATGAATCAAGTTGAAGGCCCACATTCATCAACTACATCTCTGTGTATGATGCTGTGTGATGTAAAGAAGGTACAACTCAGAAACAAAGAACAAGGGTTTCCCTTGGAATGCTCTGAGATGAAAGAGAAACAAATCATCTCCAGCTTTGTTCTCTGGGGTATTTGGAACTATGGATTCTTGGATACTGTTGGAAAAGTTTGGCCTGAGTTTCAGATGCTGCTGGGCTGGTCCATCCTGACCTAGTCCTCATCACCTCTGGGCTAAGAACTATTACGCTTCTGGAATATTTGCTGGACCAACATCTTTTACTAGTTGGAAAAACTCTGGTTAGCTATCTATCTCCTCAAAATACTCATTTGGTCTCCCTTATCTCTCTCTTACCTCATACAAATGAATCTTGATGAATGGCTTGGAGAATGTTCTCAGTTCTTAGTGCAATGAAAATTGTGCTGGACCCAGAATCAGGAGAAATCTGGGTTCAAATTCCCTTCTGACACTTGATTAGCTATGTGACCATGTGCAAATTGTTTAATCTTTCAGTACCTCAATTTGTTCATCTGTAAAGTAGAAATAGTAGTAACTAATTTTCCAGGGCTGTTGGAGGACAGTGTACTTTGCAGACCAAAGTGCTTTGTTAATGTCACTAATTATTTTCTCTTCCTGTTTCTTCCCTCCTCACTTTTTTCCCTTCTCTCCAGGATCCCTTAAGTTACAGAAATACTATTTATCACAAATAATATTGTAAACAACATCACCCCCTTTCAATTATTTAGTTGTTCATAGATCTTTCAATTCTAAGATTGGAAGTCCTATAGAGTTTATCTAGTATATCTTACTATCTCTAAGTGGGATCCTAAGCTAGCCATTTTGGACAAGGTGAGAATCTTTCAAATAGTTTTGGAGATAAAGATTCCACATCCTATGTTATCTTTCAAAAGATATTCCGGTGTTTAATGATGTGGACTATCAGGAAATCTTTTCTTGCATCTGATCCCAGTTCTTAATACTACAGTTTCAAAAGCCCATTGCAATCTTGTTCAGCAGAGGAAAACATTTGGTCTCTTTCTAATTGCCCTTCATATACTTTAAGATATTTCACTAATGTTCTACTCTGATGGCTCTTTGTGGCATAAGGACAACCTTGGGATATGGAAAACTATACCTATGATGGACAAGGTCTGGCAGGTCCTACCAGCCAGAAAGGTTTCCAGTATGGGCCCAGCAACCAACTGCCATCCAATGATCAGCCTAGCTTAGTCAAGAGAGACTCATCACTAGAAATTTTACCATTACACAGTTTAATTCTTTCAGCCACAGCAATCCATGAAACCATCTGTAAAGACCCAGAGAGGTTGAGGTCTGTGTTGACTGAAGGAATGCCTAGATGGATGTAATTACAGATCTTTTGAAATGTGCACTTGAATGAGCATTGGCTATGGAAACAGAAAGCCTGGATTATAAACCTGATTCTACCACTTAGCAGTGGTTTTATTTCAGGTTAGGTCCTCCTCCATAAAATGAGGGAATTGCAGAGGATGACCTCTAAGGTCTCTTCCATATCTAAAACCATAGGATACTATGAAGCATCCTTGACACATTCTTTAAGTCTCTCTTGAGTTAAACTGATCGTTTCCACTGAAAGCAAAAAAAGAGGATAGACAATGAAACAGTCAAGGCAATGCTTTGGTTTTCCAGGAACCATCATTTTTTAGGACTGACTAGCGAAGTAAGGAGAGCCAGGATGGTATAATAGATAGAGTTGGACACGGGGTTAGGGAGATTTGGGTTGAAGTCCAAACCCTAATACTTATCAGGTGTGTGTTCATGGGCAAGTCACTTAATCTCTGTGATCCTCTAACAGTTCTCTAAGATTATAAGTTATAGTGCCCATACAAGGACATAAAAGAAATCATGTCATTGATGAGAGGACTAAGGACCTTGCTTCCAGAACTTTCTTTGTCCTTGTAGCCACTTGTTTTCAAACTCAATGGATCAAGAGGGACCAAGTAGTGAATTTTCAAGCCATTGTTATCCAGAAAAGTAGGAATACTTGCTTCTTGTTGTTGCTGAGTTTTTCAGCTGTATCTGACTCTCTGTGACCCCATTTGGGGTTCTCTTGGCAAAGATAATGAAGTGGTTTGCCATTTCCTTCTCCAGCTCATTTTACAGGTGAGGAACTGAGGCAAATGGTTAAGTGATTTGCCCAGGGTCACACAGTTAGTAAGTGTCTGAGGCCAGATTTGAACTCTGATCCTCTTGACTCCAGGGCTGGTACTCTATCCGTTGTACCAGCTAGCAGCTCCAAGGAGTACCTGGAGGGTGCGGCAAATAAACATATCTTATTATTTGCCACAGGGTTGACTCCTTCCTCTCTTCTCAGCTACTTTCCCTTTCTTTGGCTGTTCTCACCTTCCTTTTTACTTATCTCTTTATTTCCCTGTATACTTTCTGTGGAAAATTGAAGCTTGGGGAAGTGCTGAATGAATGAGATTACCTTCATTACCATGCACCACACACCTGTGTACTGTGATAGAATGAACAATGGAACAGATTTTATTTCTGCCAGTAGGTGACATTACTGAATCTCTTAAGGTTGTCTGAGCTTACCTGCCTGTTTTATGGTCTCCTAACCAGTAATACTCAAGAGCTGGAGTATCGTTGGATCATAGATTCAGATTTTTTTCTTATTACATCTGTTTATTCAGTCAAGGTTTTAAAAAATTCTATAGGGTTTTAGCTCTGGCCATTCTTAGATCACCCCATGAGTGTTAGTGCTGCAACATTCCAACTAGGGCTAATGATCATTTCTGCTCTTAATTCCCATTTCCAGGATGGATAAATTCAGTTTTTTTTGAGGGGGGGGAAACAAACAAACTAAAGAGGTGAAGGTTATCTGTAGGATAACCCCTGGGAGAGAAGCATGCATGAATTCTTGCTTTAATAATTGATGAAATCTGTGATTTATTGATGTAAGTACTCACTTCACTCATACAGATTCAGAATGAAACCCTTCCATGCCTTGATCTTGGTTTAATGCGTTGGTGTCTAAAAAAAAAATTCATCATCTTGTCACCAACCTTCTGGTAATGAAGTTATTTGAATTTAGGAAGACAGTTGATACATTAGCTAACATTGGAAGCCTTTCCATTTTAATAGCACCTTCTAAAATTTGTGCTATTGCAGAACCTTTAAGGATCCAATGTTACCTCTACACTATGGATAAGGCAGAGTCAAACCTAGGGTGAGATGAGTGGAACTTTGTCCTAGGGGGCTGAAATTTAGAGGGTGCTGATGGCATTTGTATTTCTGCAGGCAGAAACAACAGAGCTTAGCACTTTTTATCAAGAATAGTTGCATCCTGTGACCCTGGGCAAGTCACTTGACCCCAATTGCCTCACCAAAAAAAAAAAAAAAAAAAAAGAGTAGTTGCATCCCAGATAAGTTCTTTCATGGTCCAGTTCTGCTTCCTTTTGCCATAGCTGATTGACCAGCAGTAGTGTCATGGTGTATGGAATCTTTTGCTTTCCTTCCATGAGGCTTTGTGACCTGAGTTTCAAGATCTTTCCCCTACCTACGCCTAGTTAATTGTGGTTTTGATACAAGGCAAAATAGTAAGCCCTTGTGAAGAATGTTTTGGAATTTCAATTCAGAAAAAAGTCACTTAGAATAACTATTTAATGGGTTACTCTGATATTAGCTTCAAATAGTTGTTTTTTCTGTCCAGAAGAACACACAAATAATGTTAAAGGGGAATTTTTTCACAGAGCAAGGAAACCCGAGATAGCCTAACCATCTCTCCAGAATTCCCTTGACCTTTCCTTGATTTGAATGGTGTCTTAGAAATTAAACTAAAAAAATTTGTTAAACGCTTATTATATGTAAGACTACGATGATGACGTTACAGGTCTGGTTAAAATAATGTGCAAAGTACTGTGATGGTGCTGGGGATATGAAATAAAAAACAAGATAGTCTCTGCCCTCAAGGAGCTTATATTCTATTTGGAGATTGGGATATAACATGTGTGCAAGTAAATAAATACTATATATACATATATATGTATATACCCACAAATTAATTTTAAAAGGGATTATATTAAACACTATAAGAATTAGTGCATAAATTGATGCAAAATTTTGCTTAGTCCTTGGAGGCATTCTTAAATTCTAGTGCTTCTAGTATACTTTGGGAATCAGGAGAGGCCTTATGTCCAAGACAGAAGCTCTGAAGGAAACCAGGGATTTTATTAGGTAGAGGTGAAGGAGTGTGTTTGGACATGAAGGACCATACAGTGGAGGTGGAAGCCAGGGGCCAGAGTGTATGTGCTTCTGGAAGAGGTCCTAGTTGGTGCTTAGCTCCAACCTTTGGGTACACTGATTTTGAGAAAAATACTGATTAAAAAAATTCTATTGGGGATTTTCCCCACCATGGCCACTGTCCTGATGATTTGTCTAGAAGTACAACAAATTGTCTGTGGGAAGCATTGAATTTGAAAGTCTTTTCACTGGGGATTGGGAGGAGGAAGGTATGTATTCTTTTGGAAGGAGTATAGTACTTAGAAGCAGGTCCCTGGCATTGCCACATGGGTGCCTCCATCTTAGATGAGCTGGGCATGTTCCAAAACCCTATTACACACTGCTTTCTGGGGTGGGAACCCGAATTATCTTTTGGGAGAAAAGTAGAGTTGTAAAGTAGCTATAGAAAGAAATGGAAATTAATTTACAAAGAACTTAGCTAATGTGAAAGACAAAGAAGAGAAAATAACTGAATTCTTCTAAATCTTTCAATGAAACTCCAAGTAACTGCGTCTTTCCCCTAGCTTAACAGTTAACATTTATGCAATGTGCTACAATTCAGAAAGTGCTTGCCTCGTGATTGTGGTTAGTAGTGCAGTGTGATGTAACCAGCCAGAATTTATAGAATTAAGCACTCAATGTGTGACAGATGATGTATTAGATCTATGGATTTATAAAAACAAAACAAAACAAAACCCTCCAAAAACAAAAAATAGACCCTGACCTTAATGAGCTTACTTACTTTCTGTCCTGAAGTCAGAAGATCTGGAGTTAAGTTCCAGCTCCAAAATTGCTATCTGGATGATCTTGGGCAATTTCCTTAACCACTTTGTGCCTCAGTTTCCTCATCTGTAAAATGGGGATAATTTTGCATTGCTAATCTCATAAGCATGTTGTGATGAAAGTGCTTTGGAAAGCTTAAAGCTATATATAGGTGAGCTATTATTTTGCAGAGGTAACTGAGCCTTAATGGAAGTTGAGGGATTTGCTAAGGTCACACAGGTAGTACAGTAAGTGGTGGAGCTGGACACACCTTCTTTTTCCAAACCCATTGTTACAGCACAGTGCCAAGGCATGCCAATGACCTCTCAATAATTCTACACATAGTGTTTCTATAAGTATGGTCTATTTTAAGCCTAACTGTCAACTAGGTGAAATTTATTTTTAGGTGCCTTCATCCCCCTATGATGCCCTACTCCTTTTAGCCATTTTGATTCCCCAAGGCCCTGTCCTGGAATGTAATACCTTCTTTCTCCCTCTTCCCTACACACCATGCTGCCTCTGTGCTAGGGCCTTTTCCCTCATCTTCTCTCAAAAATTAATTGATTATAGAGATATATGTAAATATGTATACACACACATATATACACATATATGTCATTGTTCCTTATTATCTATTTCCTGATCCAATTGTTTTTCATATATGTCTAATAATGGTTTAATAGATCACCTTCCTCAGATAAAAATTTGCTCCATGCCTTCACCCAAAGCAGTGACTCAGAATGCCAATTTTCAGATCAAACCTTTTTCTTCGAGTAGCTGATTATGCTGCTTATGCATGACGCTGGCTCTAGAGCTGTCTTTGGCAGTTTTCCTCTCCCCTTTTTCCCTGTGTACTCTCTACGTTTTTCTTATGTTGGTATTTTAAATTCTTTTTAAGAGAAAACAACCAAATAAGGAATTCAGATCATCAAGAGTCATAGCATTTTTCTACATTTACTAGTAACCAGAGAAAGGCAAATATAACCTCATCTGTGTCTGTTGGGGCCACTTAAACTCTGACACGATTCTTACAAATGCAAAGGTACCCCCTTTTTTGCCTTTGCTCTTTGCCCCTTCTCCTTGGTTGAGGCTACCTACAACCCATGTGGGCTGTTTGACTGCTCGTATGGCTTGGATCAATGGGAGTTACAAAGTGTTTTCCTTCTGGTGAGATGGAGGACCACCAGGCCTTACCATCCATCCTGCCATTGTATCTTAAGGTCTTTCTGGTCTTACTGTTGGTCCACTTCCATTCCCTACAGACCACCTCCCACTTCCTATTGCCATCCAACCCATTGAATAGCCTAAGGACCCTTGAGGCTGGCCATCTGACCTTCCATTTACACTTTAAAAGGACTTATGGACCTTTTTATCTGCCTAGCAGATGGAGGAATGAAACAAATACTTAGTAAGTACTTACCATGTGTCACTATGCAAAGTGCTGGTGATACAAACACAAGCAAAAAGAAGAACAGTCCTGGTACTCTAGGAGTTGATGTTCTAATGAGAAGAGACAATACACAAAAGGGAGCTGAAAGCATGGCAATGATGAAGGTGTGAGGGGTGTATGGTTTTGAATTTCAGAATGTCAGGAACTTGACAGGGAGTAGAATGAAGACAGGACCCCTTCACAAAAGGGAGATTCCAAGAGGAATGGGAGAAAGAGGTGTGTGTGGGGGGATTGTGGAGGGATATAACAGCATGGGCAGACTGCAGCGATGGTAGATAGGCTCTTCCAGGGTGAGGAGGCCTTACATGCTGAGGGAAGTTACAGGATGAGCCAGAAATAGAGGAGGTTTCCTTCTTCCCTTCCTTCCTGCCTTCCCACTTCCCTCCCTTCCTCTCTTCCTTCCTTCCTTCCTTCCTTTCTTCCTTCCCTCCCTCCCTCCCTCCTTTTCTTCATTCTGATTCTATGTGTATGTTTTGTTTGGTCAGGTCTGTCATTTCATCAGTGTAATGAACTCCTAATGTGGAAACTCCCTCCAGTGGTACAGATCAACAACTTATAACTTATACTCTTAGAGAGAGGTTCAGTGATTGCCTTTGTTCACACGGCTAGTATCAGAGACAAGACCTGAACCTTGTCTTACTGACTCCAAGACTGGTCCTCTATCCACAACACCACCCTTGCCCATGGACATTCTTGGGCAGGTCAAATCTTATTATAATAAACCTTATAGAACATTGGAAAATGTTTCACTGTAAGAGCATGTTCTTAAAATTCGTTATCACTCATTATCTCTGGCTGTAGGGACCAGAAAATCATAGAATATTAGATTATTAAAGATGGAATAGACATTAGAATTCATCTAGCCCAACCCCTCATTTTCAGATAAGAGCAGAAAATGAAATTGGGTCCAGCCTCTTAGTATTGAATTGGAAAGGGAATTATCGACTATATGAACATGGTGGGGGTGGGGAAGATTCATTGTGTATACATTTTTATCCCTTTTCCATTTTGAAGTTCCAGGATTTCTCTCTCTCCACCCTCACTCCCCGCTTTAGTGTGTATTTTGCTTTGATGGGTTGTATGGAAGCTTGGGTAGGTTTTTGTCTGATGGTTGGAGATATTTGAAAAGAAGCAGGATTTAAGGATGCCTTGTGGGACATTGGAAAGAACTCTGGCACTTGGGAATCATGTGCTGCCTCTAATTGTGTGACCCTGGGCAAATCACTTAGCCTCTATGGGCCTCAATTTCCTCATCTGTAAAATGAGGGGGTTGGATTTGAAATGGCCTCTGAGGCCCCTTCTAGCTGTAGTTCCATGATCCTGAGGGTTAATATGGGCCCAAACTTCATGTGGAGCTTTAAGGAGTTTCATCATGGGAGGGGTAGGAGAAAACTTTAAATCAGTATATAAACTCTTGCTATTAGTACACAAGATCCTTCTTTGTGGCAATGCACATTGAAATTGGATCTAACCGGTATTTGTTTTGTACATGTCTCCGTCTCCCAATGATATTCTCCAATATTAGACTATGTGTTTCTCAAGGGTGTTGTTGTTTAGTTCTTTCTGTCATGTCTGACTCTTTGTGAGCTCATTTGGAGTTTTCTTGTCAAAGATACTGGAGTGGTTTGTCATTTCCTTCTCCAGCTCATTTTACAGGTGAGGAAACTGAAGCAAACAGGGGTAAGTGATCTGCCCAAGGTCACATAGCTAGTAAGTATCTGAGGCTGGATTTGAACTCGTGAAAATGAGTCTTCCTGACTGTAGGCCTAGCGCTCTATCCACTCCACCATCTAGCTGCCTTTTTCAAGGGTAGGTAGCTCTTGTTTTCTAGTTATTTGGACTGCCCTACCCTCCCCAGCACTCACTGAGATTGTACCTATGCAGGGATATAAAACAGAAAGGTAGGGCCCTGATGACAGCAGTGTTTTGGCCAGTGCACAATTCATGTTTTTTGTGTTTTTTTTTTTTGTTAACTTCCTTGGAATTTTCTCCCAGAGCAAGGATATTCCTTGGTGGGTGAAAAGGGGGAGTTGGAAATGTGAAGGGGAAAAATAAATCTACAGAACTGAGCTGGAGGGAGACAGATTGGGCAGGTGTGCGACAAGCAGAGTCCAAAATTCATATGCCATTCAGGCCCCTTGGCCATATTACCATCAGTCCTTCCTAGCTGTATTAGGTTTGTGAAACATAATGAAGTTACCAAGTTGCAATTTTGCTCTATTAGCAGCCATCAGGGAATGAAGCTTTTCAGTTTAAGTCCTTGATAATTTGAAAAGTGAGTCAGGTGAAAGACAAGTATATGAAAGGAAAAATCTTCTCTTCCCCCACCCCTTCTAATAAAAGAAAGCTATATGGGAGATGAACTAATTCATAGGTTTTTTGAAACTAATTCAGAATATAAGCATCCAAGGGAGTTTCTTAGAAATGTGCCTGAAAATCAGGCCTCTGTATTTTCATTCAGAAGACATACCTAGTCCTTCCTTCCTTCTCCCTTCTAGAAATCATTTTCTGCCTTCTATACGTAATTAAAAAAAATTCCTAAATGCAAAACCAGCTATGCACTTCTGAATTCTGGCCTAGGAAGTTAAGAATTTTCTACATCCTTTTTGGAGATTCCTGTTTCGAATCTGTTGATCTACCTGCACTTTAATGTTGTGAAAATCTCCTTTCTCAGACTCCCCAAGGGCCTGTACAATTTATCTCACAGCACACTCAAAAAAATTAAAAGAGAAGCTGTGCCAATCATAGGCTCTTACACCAGCATTGTCCTGAGTCTCTGATGTTCTCATTCTCTGTTTTGGACACCCATTCCAAAGATGAATCTTAACCGGGAGCTGGGTTTTTGGGCCTAATGTCTATTATTTTCAAGTCTATCATTAGTCCGTTTATAGCTGACTTATGGGCAGGGCCAGAAATAAAGAAAATAAAGTTCTTTCAGTATAGGTCTTGAGAAAAACAGTGACAAGACTCATAGGATAGACTCACAGACTGAGCTGAGAGGGAATAACTTCCCCGAGGAAGTGATAGAGTCAAAACGTTAGCCTAGGATTTCTGACTCTCAAGTCTCCTACATTGCTAGCAGCAGCAAGTACAATAATCAAACAATCAATGAAGATATACCGGGGGCTGTGCTATGTCCTGAGGAAATAAAGACAGAAATGAAAAAAAAAATGCCTATCCTCATGGAATTTATTTTCTACTGTGGGAGACATGGACATACATAAAGTCAAAGAGGATATTATGTCTCTCTCTCTCTCTCTCCTTTCTCTCTCTCTCTCTCTCAGACAGGCTGGCTGCATCTGCCCCCTAGGGTTCCCAGGGCACCCTGGAAGGGTCTTAGGGTATCTTTTCATTACTCCCACTGGATTCAGCTTCCACCAGCTGTTTTTTCCCCAGTATGAGGCACCACTGACTAGACCTCCAGTTACTTTTAGCCATTTAATTTCAATTAGTGTTGGTGATATTTTCTTCCAAGATATAGGAAGAACAAACTACAACCATTTTCCCCAACACCTTGGGGCATACTCTCTCCTATGCTATTTTGATCTCTGAGGAGAGCAGGTTTACTCTTACCGCAATTCCTATGTAACATTGGTCCCACTAAGTTAAACCTCTAGTTGCATGATGACTGCGAGATGAGTTCTTGTTTCAACTGCTCAGATCTGGGTCATGAAGGACACTCTTGCTCCAGCATTGATGCTGGGCTGATGATAAAACTCAGCCTGGACTCCACCTCTTAGATTGCTCTGGTTCACTAGCCTGACTTTCAGATTACTCTTTACATAAAATTAATAATTAAATTAATTGAAATGAATAAATTTAATCTTTACATTTTTCATCATGCCCCCAGTATACTTGTCATGGAGAAATCTCATCTTCTCATAATATCCAATTAGCCTTGGTTTTCACACTTTATCAGTATCCTCTGATTGGAGAGTGGAGCCATAAGCTCCTCCATTTAAGGAAGAGGTAACAGGACAGACCACTCCTCAAAGATTTCATTTCCCACCTGGCTGAACTCATTTTGGGCTTGACTTTTCCATCATACTCCTCTCCTACCAGGTACCTCTTCCCCTGCCTCTCATCCCCCTTTCAGCTTTATTTTATGCGTTATATTCCCCCATTACATTCCAAGCTCCAGGGCATAAACTGTCTTTCTTTTTTTGTATTGGTATACCCAGTTCTTAGCACACTGCCTGGCATTTAGCAGGAACTTGATAAAAAGTTTATTGACTATTGATTATTATTGACTTAAAAAAAAAAGAGACACAGAGGCCAACAACTGAGGCCCTCTCACAGAGCCATGTAACTTCAAAGAGAAGGCCCCAAGGCCTCTCTCCCTTTTACAGCATTGTGTCTCACCAGACTCCTCGAGCAAAGGAGTCATTGAGATGTCCCAAGAATATAAATGAAGACAGTGGTGTAAAGAGAGATTTGTTCGTTTCAGGTGTGTTTGACTCTTTGTGACCCCATTTGTAGTTTTCTTGGCAAAGTGGTTTGCCATTTCCTTCTCCAGCTCATTTTACAGATGAGCAAACTGAGGCAAACAGGGTTAAGTGACTTACCATGCATCATACAGCTAGTAAGTGAGGTCAGATTTGAACTCAGATCTTCCTAACTCCAGGGCTGGCAATCTATCCATTGTACCACCTCGCTGCTAAAAAGAGATAGCTGAAGCCAGCAAAAGCCTTTTGAATGTTTGCAAAGCCAATCAAAGAACGTTCCTTCCACCACGTGATTAGCTTGACCAAAGCTGGCTATGGGATGTCTTCACATGCTCCAAAGTCTTCTCTAAGGCATGACTGTCCTGGAAGCTGGATCCTTGACTTCTCCAGGTCTCTAGAGGAGACATGTTCACAGGTAATCTGCTATTGTGCCAGATACTTCATTACATAAACATACACAGAATACGAACAAAATAAATACAAAGTCAATATTGCTATGTTTGTCCTTCATTCTCGAAGAGGACCATGACACCTGGGAAATGATGACATGACTTGCAATTGACTTTGATTTGAGTGAGGGAGGGCTGAACAAAGTTGCCAGCCTTACTTTCTCCTCCAGAGCCATCTGCATCCAATGGTCAATAGCAGCTCACATGTACGTATAGTGCTGTAAGGTTTGAAAAAGCATTTCCATTCATTATCTCATTTAATTCTCACAACAACCCTGGGAAATTGGCATTATTGTCACCTCCATTTTGTAAATGAGGAAATTTAGGTTCAGCTATGCTACTTACACGTGGCTAGTCAGTATCCAAGGCTGGCTCCAAATAAAGATCTTTACGAATTTAAGCCACTATCATATCAACTTCTCAGCAAAGGAAAGGATAATATAGCATCATGTGCCTTACTTCAAATTATTTTTAGTGTTCTACAACTGTCTGGCAGATTGAGTAAAAAAAATCTAGCAGCCCCTGGGTATTTTCGTAGTCTCTCTCACACTTAGCTATGTCATAGCAGAGATGTAACTAACGGCAAGGAAGGACACTAGCTTGAAGGGGTGATGATGCCCAGAGTACAAGTTGTCATTTACAAAAATTCTTACTTCTCAAAATTGCAGAATTTCAGGACTTGGAAGTGACTTCAAAACCACCTGGTCCAAATTGCACCAGGGCAAGAATTTTCTTTGCTCAAAGACCTACAGGGAGCAGGCACCTATTATTATTGTTGTTGTTTCTCCTTTGTTCATGAAGAGGACCTATGACCTCACAAGGGTCATTACCTCCTGAGGTTGTCTTTTCTTTTGGACAATTCTCTCTTTTAGGAAGATTGTGTTGCGGGGTTCTTTGGGCCATAATTTCCTCATCTGTAAAATAAGAGGATTAGGCTAAGGCCATTTCTATCTTTATGATTCAACTAGATGAGTCCTTTTACTATATTTATAGAGAACTCCAACTCACTATGCACAATTTTACAACAATGGAAGCAAAAAAAAAAAAGAGAGACCTTAGTATGAAGTGGAACACTGCGCAATTATAATAGCTACTCTTGGCTCCAAAGAAGAGATGAGGTAGCCCCTCTCCTCTTGGAGGAGAGGTTGGGGACCCATGAGTTTGGAAAGTTGCCTGTGTGGTCACACACAGTGAAGCATAAATAAAACAACGAGAAAGAGGGAGAGAGAGAGAGAATGAGAGTGAGAGAGAGAGAGAATGAGAGAGAGAGAGAGAGGAGAGAGAGGGAGAGGGGGAGAGAGAGAGAAAGAGGAGAGAGAGGGAGAGGGGGAGAGAGAGAGAATGAGGGGGAGAGAGAGAGAGAGAGAGAGAGAGAGAGAGAGAGAAGTCAATGGGCTAATAGTTGCTCCAATTCTAGCAACGAAACACTAGACTCCAAAGAAGATACATATTCAGAGCATAATGAAAAATTAAACATGTGAAAGTACAGAATTTGTCTCAGGAAGCAGGAAATGATTTCCTGAATGCAGCTGGATCATTTGAATACATCAATATTGAAATCCTAAAAAAAATCTGAACTGAGTGAATGGGAGTAGGAAGGGTAATTTGGCAGCTTCTGCTATAATGTTCCCAATAATACAATTTTGCTCCTCGTCTGACTCCAACTTGCTGTTTGACACTGAGTGGCTTACTAATTCCCAGTTTGTCACCTTAATTTCCCTACTTTTCTAGAAGGCTAGATCTCCTCCTATTAGAGAAGAGCTTATTTCCGTATTGGAATCTCTGCATCTAGTATAGTACCTGACACACGGTAGGCTCTTAATATGCTTGATTGATTGACTCTAATTGAGGTCTTGGATCATGTTAGATATTGACCTTTGAGGCTGAATTTGGGAATCACACGCTGTTTACCTTAGCCTCTAGGTTTCTCTACTCACATTCCCCTTTTAAACTGAAAACCTCTTCTGCCTTGGTGAAGGAGAACTAATAATAACAATGACAATAAAATATCTTAAAATATTAAAGTGAAGTTTGATTGCCACATCAATAATTCAAACATGGCAAACTCAAGTAAGATAAATGGAAAAATCCTTTCCCAGTTGGTGTATCAGATTTCATGGCAGACTGATAGAAAGAGCTGGAACAATACAGCTGAAGGCTGGAAATCCTGAGAAACATTAGCCTCCAACATTAGCCTTGCTGCTCTCATAGCCATTGGCCTTCCATGGTTAGGGGAGGGTCATCAAAGACAAGAGTTGTGCATCTTGAAATGCACACACAGGGAACCTGATTCAGGCCAGTTTGAACATTTTAATTAGACTCATTTGCTTCATAGCCAGTGGTGTTAATTCTGGTCTTCTGTGGAATTTTGCCTTTGCCTCTGATAGAAAGTAGGCCTTAGGTATCATTAAAATTTCTTTGTAACTCTGTCTGTCTGTCTCTGTCTCTGTCTCTGTCTCTCTTCCTTTCTTCCTCTAGGACATTTGTCAACACAAAATAATTCATTATACACTTATGGAGGAACATAAGGGTACATGACATTGTGACATGATGAGGTAGGGATTATTAGAGGCCAGAGGCCTCTAGTACAGGTACCATCCTCAGGGAAAGAGAACATCTGGATATGTCAGGCACATAGTGGACAGCTGAGCTTGGGACAATTTGTTTCATCACTGGCATTTTTCTGTTGATGTTACATTTTTCTGGCTGTGATCACAGCCAGTGACATAATGAATCGAAGTCTCAGAGTGCAACTTCCCAAAGGAACACAGACATCAGATATATCACAGTTGGGCTGGCTGAACTTGCAGAGAGCCACAGAGGATTTATTTATTAGCAAAGGAACCCAGGACTCCCACCACGGCTGCATCAGCCCACTGAATCAAAGACTGTTTCCTTAATCTATCTCACACAGACTGTTGAATGGTGCTGTACTGCTTTCAGATACCCAGCAGACTTGGCCTGCTGGGGCCTACAATAAATATCATTTGGGTCATTATTACCTTGTTACAGTTAGAAATCCTAGCAAGTGTAATTGCTAGGGGATGTCACCTGACATCTTCCTCTTCCCCTTCCTTTGCTGTGTGTCTCTCCTTGACCTTGCCTGATGCGGTTAGAGAAAGGAATCTTTCCAGCATCCTCACTTTGAACTCTTTCCCCAATGAGCCAATCTTGTCTTTCCCTCCTCTCCTTGGTGTAAAGGCAAGAGAGAAAAAGGAAAGAAGCAAAGGCAGAATGGGAGGAAAATAGGAAAGCATCAGGGAGACTGTGTGGGAATAGGTCCCATCTATTCAGAAGCAGTGGAAAAAATTCCTCTAAGAAAGAACTAGAATGCTATTCTCTTTCTCTATCTCGCATCATGCCCTGAGTATTATTGGAAGTACAGAGTGCTGGAGCTATGAGAGACCTTAGACATCATTGAATATGGTTCCTTTATTTTGTACATGAGGGAACTGAGGCTCAGAGAGAAGTGACTTGTCCATGGTCACAAGTGAGTATGTCAGCTTATTGATATGGACACTAATTTGATTATGAATATTATAGAGTAAACTCTTTTTTTGTATGATTCTATAAATTCATATTAGCTTGTGCTGGAGATTTCAGAGAGCATGGAAGAAACCAGAAGTTTGAATAAGTTGAGGTGGGAGGGGAAGGAAGATTTTTATGAAAACATAGAATGTTGGAGCTAGACATTTATTTTAACATTTATCTAGTTCAATCTCCTTATTTTTTATATGAGGAAAGTCATATCTGGAGAGTACCCATAGATAGTGAGTGGATGAATCAAAATTTGGTTTCTAGTTTCCTGACTCCTATTTCAGGGCTTATTCCATCGGACCATCCTGTCTGGCAAACAGAGGCTGCCATTTTATTTTTTATAGTGAATAATACTGCTTTCAGTTAGGGAAAACTTTGGGATAGCATCATAATGGAGAAAGATCTCTGGTTAAGAAGTGAGAAAGCCTAACTTTAGACCCTGTCTCTGCCACTTACTAACTGTGTGACTTCACCTATCTCTCTGAGCTTTGGTTGATTCCCTAATCTAGCAAATTACTCCTTCCTTCCTTCCTTCCTTCCTTCCTTCCTTCCTTCCTTCCTTCC
>NW_020954576.1:29233896-29235780 GCF_900497805.2 Vombatus ursinus
TTCCTTCCTTCCTTCCTTCCTTCCTTCCTTCCTTCCTTCCTTCCTTCTTTCCTTCCCTCCTTCCCTCCTTCCTTCCTTCCTTCCTTCCCTCTGTTCCCATTGTAGCTTGCCCTAAAAATGCAGAGGGAAAAGAGTCTCTGGAAAGATTCTCCTTTTCTTAGTTAATTGCCTTTAGACTCTCAAACTCCCTTTGTCTCAGTGTTAACTATCCCATTAGAGACATAACCTGTTTTGTACTTTCTTAGCTGAATTTTGGCTCTCCTGGTTTTATCTCTCTCATCCAAAGCTCTTGTTTCTCCACAAAATGAATTACATGATCAAATTGGATTTTTCTTGGTCATTCATAATGAAGTTGGACTTCTTGCTTTTTTTTTCACTGAGAAAAGAAGAGCAAGATAATGAAATCTCTAGAGTACTTAGCAATTTAAGCCCAATCTGATAATACAGAGATGGTTGGAGAATGCCATTCTTCTCTGTACACAAATGAACTGGAGTGTTTCTGTACTCTGCCATTCTCACAGACATCTTGTTTCTTGGGAGCGTGCCTGGGTGAGGAAGAGGAGATGGAAAGACTGTGATCTCTTGCCAGGCTCTAGCACTTTGAATAAACTCCCAGATGCTAAATTTGAGCATTGATAATGATTCTGCCATTCATTTCTGCTCCTATCTCTCGGTCTTCAGACTTAGCCCTCCCTAACCCTTTGTGCCAAGCCAAGTTCCCCAATTCCTTTAAAACTCTGCCCCAAAGTCTGCCAGGAGACTTTCCCAGATGAAGCTGACGGTTAGCAGAGGTTGCATTGGTAATGGTAGTTTCTAGGATTCTGAAAGAGAAATTCTTTTATGCAAAAGCTTCTGAAGAGAATCTGAAGGGTCAGTGTGATATAATGGAATAATACCTTGACTGTAAACTAGGGCTCTAATCCTGGCATTATCACTATCTAGTTTTGTGATAATGGTAAGTTGCTTCAATGCTCTAGGCCTCAGCTTCCTCATGTGTAAAATGAGGGACATGTATTAATGGCCACTGAGAGCTTTTCCAAAGAGGGATCAAAGAGGGGGAGAATACTCCAACTTTCTGTAATACTTAGGTACCCTTGTAGGTAGAGTAATCTTTTTGGCCCACCTTTACTCTACTAGGCATTTTTTTTCTCCTACCCTCATTTGGGCAGGGAGTTAAAACTGACTGGACTAGGAAAGTATTCCCTCTTCCCCTTTTCCCAGGAAGACCTGGATTCAAGTCTAGAATCTGTTACTTACTAGCTGTGTGGCAAAAGCATGGTGCAGTAGAAAGGGCCCTGATGTTAGGGTAAGAAGACTTGGGTTCAAAATCTGCCATGGATATTTACTATCTATGTAACATTGGATATGTCAGTGAACCTCCTTGGGCTTCAGTTTCTCCATCTGTAAAATATAGAGGTTGGACTAGATGGGTTCTAATATCTCTTCTGGCTTTAAATCTATGATTTTATAATCTTTCTCCCCTATCTTGAGTGGTGACTGAGCAGGGCTTTGAATGTAATAATCCAATGGACCTTTGATTCCATCAGTGTGGGAACTCTCTCCAGAGATGCAGATAGCAACCATCTCCTTCCTGCTCATACTGTCCTACACTTGTCCATATGTCATAGGGATTTCACCCACTGTTCTAGGGGTCTTTCTCCTGTTCTCTTGACATTCCATGGATATCAATGGAACTGTCCATTGGTTATCCCCGATCTCATTTTCAGAGGATTCACTGTACATGATAAGGTCCTCTACATACTCCTGTTTGTGGATGACATTGTTTCGATTGCATTAAGCCCTGGAATGCTTCAAAGCCATGGGCATACTAGTAATTTCTATCTATCTATCTATCTATCTATCTATCTATCTATCTATCTATCT
>NW_020954576.1:29235790-29327253 GCF_900497805.2 Vombatus ursinus
TCTATCTATCTATCTATCTATCTATCTATCTATCTATCTATCTATCTATCTATCTATCTATCCATCTATCTATATTGAATCAGATTGACTTGACAGAGTACTATGATTGCACTGATATTTATGTGCCTATGTCATAGGATCTTAGAATCCTAGGGCTGGAGAGATACTGGAAAGTGATTTAATCTTTAGGCACCACCATATCTAAACCAGATGAAAACATATGCTGTTTCTTAATAACTCCAGAGAGATAAAACAGCAACCTCCTTGGTCACTGGCTTTATGGGGTTAAAAGGACTTGACCTTCATAAGACCAAAGGATTGTTACTAGATTGCTTTGTGATCTTGGGCAAGTCATTTCATCTTTATGGCCTTCAATGTTCTCCTCTGTCAAGTGAATGGGTTGGAATATGTAATCTCTAAAATAGTATGCCTGAAGTTCCCAGAAGAAGTCCTTCCTTATTTTAGAGACAGCCCATAGAGGGAAATTCCTTTTTTTTTTTTTTTTTGGAGGGAGGAGCTCAGTGCAGTTTGCTATGGATGCTCATTTATGTCTATATCTTTATAACAGGACTTCGTAGCTTACTTACTCCTATGTCTGCAGCTCTTGGTAGTGGTTGAAATTTAGAACTGCAGGGTAGGCTCAGGGCAAACCCCACATAGTATTCCAAAACTCTTTTCTCCATTAAAAAAAAACCTGATGAAATCAGATTTAAAGAAACATGCAGGGCACCTTGAAGTGGAGGAAATACTTCATAAAAGGGTTACCCTTGGGATGTCTTATTTTTTTGTCATGGAGTGTGTGAGTGTGTGTGTGTGTGTGTGTTTTTGTGTGTTTGTGTTGGTGATGGTTATAGGTTTATTGTCTGGATATGAACCTCTGGACACTTTTAACCCTGACAAAACCACCGCCTTCTCCCAAACTAGCAGTCTCCCTGACTCACTGCTCAAGGCCAAGAACATACAGCCTGGAGCAATTGCCTTGAAGCCAGCCCCACTAGGGAAGGCTTGACTGCCAATGATCGGATGCCCTGATATTTGCATTCCTTCCTTAAGGTCTTATCAGGGGTGGCAGGTTTAAGTGCTGCTGAAATACTCTCTCCATTTCTCTCTGATCAGGTGAGCAGGCCAGGAACAGTTTCTTTAATCACTGAAACCTCTAGGTAATAGTGGAGTGATGGGGAGAATATAAATTTTAGCAAGAAGTGATGAAGAGTGATTTTTTTTCATTGTAGTCCTGTAACAGTCCCCCTTCATCAGCGACATTCATTAAATCTTTTGGGTACTCTAAGGAAGGCACACTCAAGCAATTAGAAATGTGATGTCGACTTAACTGCCTTTTGTAAATCATCTCAGGTCCGGGCTTATAGGTGCTTTTTCAAATGCCCACTATTTCAATGTGCAAATTTGTGTTTTTCCTTGGCATTATATTAATTTACAATATGGAATTAGAACAGTCAAAGCCAGATCTCTCAAGGTCCCAGGGTCAGCTAGAGAAAAGCATTGAAATAGAGAGTGCTACCCCCAGGCCATAAAGTATTTTACATAGCTGATGCCCTATCATCCCAGACCTACTCTTGGGTGGCGATGTCAAAGACTTTTTCATTTGCTGGTGATTCTGCCAAACTCCTTGATGGAAAAATCCGTGAGGTCTCTTCAATTTGAGACAAGCTATAGCAACTTCTGACCTGTTGTCAATGTCTGAAAACTAATGGTCCCGTGCTTTGCTCTTGTCCCTGAAATAATGTGCTGCCTTTGACTTCAGAAGGCTTGCTCCAACATGAACCCAGCACTTATCAGACTTCTATGTGAAGGTCAGGGACATTATGGGAAGAAGGCCAGGACAAGGGCTAGGGAAGCACGTTTATTTTGCTATACCCTCTGTGCTGACAGTCAGGTGAGACCCTCCCACTTAAGAAATGACTCTCCTGGACCTTGGAAGATGGGGAATGGTTTTCTCTGGAATATATTATTTACAGTGGTGGTTCAGACACTGGCTCATCAGTTGGTCTTCTAGAGTAAGCAGAACTTACTGCTGGTTTCCTGACCTTGAAAGAAAAATACACAGGAATGAATCTTCTTTAATCCTGAATGGGTAAACTCCATTTCCTTATTCATCTTCATATTCTGTGTGACTGAGGCTAGCAGTTCAATTTGCTAATAACCCCAGATTCTGAGCTCTGGGTTCAGACAATGGCATCTCATTCCCCTCCTTTCTCTGTGCCAAGGATGAGAGAAACTAGTAGAACTCTCTTGTCCTTATATCAGAGTACAATAGAGATTCTTATGGAAATTTGGATGATGAGAAATGTCTCTCCTAATTAATTCCCAATTTTCCTTAGATCTACAAGTCATTTCACACTGGAAAAATATAAATTGTTGTCCTTGTCTAAGGGAAAGAAGCCTTTGTGAATCCTAAAGTTAGCCTGGAAGATGAGACTGCCTTCCTAGACAGAAAACAAAAACACTCAAGGAACAAGATTGTCTGATCTTTGTCTTTGTATGCCCAGCATGTAGCACAGGGTCTTAACGTAAAGTAGGCACTTTATAAATGTTTGACTTGAATTGTTGAGTTGAGGTAAGGTTGACTCTCTAGCCCCCAAAAGATTGGGCCTGGCACAAAGGGGGAAATTTCCTTTTAACCACCAGTCAATTTCAAAAAGAGGTTAACTAACTATGCATCTACATCTAGGTTTCTAAGGGGAGAAAGCCTCTGATCTGTCTTTAAATTCTTTCAGAGCAATTTAGACTAATAGAGCCATAGACTATCCAAGTCAGTCAACTAGTCAACAGAGAACCATTTTTTATGCACTTTGTATGCGCCAGGCACTGTACTAAGCACTGGGGATATAAAAAAGGAAAAAAAAATCATGATTCCTGCCCTCCAGGAGCTCATATTCTAGTGGAGGAGAATTGTAATATCTAGGTATGTAGCAACTATATACAGAATAATGAAGGTAATTGGAAAGTGGTGGGGAGGGATTGGAAAAGATGTTCTTTGGGGTTGTCTAGAGCTAGAAGGAATCTTGAAATTCAGTCTCTCTCATTTTACAGATGAGAAAATAGGATTAGAGAGCTATCTAGGGTATAGGATGGCTTTCAAGGGAAGCTCTCCCTATTAGTGGACAAGACAGTTTTTTCTTGGCTTCTGACTTCCTTCCTGACTTTGCCTATTCATGATCTCAGCCATATGCATTGGCCTCTTTACTGTCTGACTTCCCAGATTTATAGCTTGTCTTTGGCTGTACCCTATTTCTGCTTCCTGTTCTGGCTATATGTGGGCTGATAACCCAATGACCCAGGCTGGTTAAAAGAAAAAAGACTCTAGGGAAGGGCAAAAAGACTTCAAGAGCTTGAATGAAGTCATTATCAGTCATCTTAGGTATCTGTGATATTCCCTGTCCAACCACAAACAAAATCTGAACCACACAGGGGCACTACTATGTTGTTCTACCTGACCTTTGTCTATGGTCTAGGCTGATTGATATGGAAGGGGGGCTTCTTCCTGGACAGTGTGGAGTCTGTGGTTCTATTGTGAAAGGTAGAGTTGTTCAAATTGCATGCTACCTTGTATTACTGGGAGTTTTACTGTTTTGTTAATTAGATGGATTTATATGAATTACCTGCTTTATGAGAATCTATGAATATTTACTGGAAAAGTCAAAGAGAAAAATCTCACTTTTTTTGTCATTTGACATAGCACCATGCTTTGAGTGAGATCTATTAGCCAACTCTCCTTCATGCCTTCCATTAACCTGTGTTATTTGGATATGTGCTTGTAAAGCTGCTTCTTCCAATTTTTTAATGCCCTCTGTGTTACTCAAAACTCTGGTTTTGGGTGATAAAAATAGCATCCATCTTAAGGTCATTGGATCATAGATATAGCTGGAAAGGACCTTAGAGGTCATCTAGCCCAATCCCCTGATTTTTCAGATGAGGAAACTGAGGCCCAGAGAGATAAGGGACTTCTCCAAGGTTATGAAGGGAGTAAGAGGTTTGGGATTTGATACCATGTTCTCTGACTTCAAATCTAGCCGTCTTTTTCAAGGTACTACTGCCTGTTCCAGAAGGCATGATTTGACCTGTAATATATCTGAATTCATATAATGAACTACATTAGGTAGAATGGGATTTAGTACTACTTTGAGTATGTGGGAAATGAGTGCAATACAGTAACTCAATTTATATAGCACTTAATGGTTTCCAGAGTGCTTTCCTTGCAATAACGTTGTGAGGTAGCTAGGGCAAGTATTGTTCTTCTCATTTAGTAGACGTGATAATGGAAGGTCAACGAGATTAAATGACTGTCCTCATGAAGCTAGTAAATATTGGTGCTGGGAATCAGACCCAAGTCTCCTAAAATGCAGTTATGGAATCTTAAGAATTAGAATAAATCCTAAAGGTTATCTAACTCAGCCACCAAGTTGGTGCAGAAATTCTGAGATCTCTTGAGAGATAGTTATTCAGATTTTTCTTGAGTACCTTCAGTAATGGGGAACTTACTACTACATAAAGATGCCTCTTTCATTCTTGGACAGAAATAGTTGCTAGAAAGTTATTATGTAATATGAAAATGAATGAAAAAAAGCAGTTATTAAGTAATTACTATATGCCAATGTGCTAAGTGTTGGGTATGTAAAAACAGACAGTCGGTGCCCTTAAGGAGCTTACATTATTCTAACAGGGGAGATAATACACAAAAGGCATTGTTGGGCAGGTGTGGGCATTTGGTTTTGAAAGTAACTTAAACAATGATGAGTGAGGCCACAGGGTAGTAGATTGACACGTTTCATCCAGGAGTAATGGCAGAGTTGACTTGGTCATAATTTGTAATTCTTGAAAGGGATTGTTGGGAGAGGAAATCGTACAAGCATGGTGGCCAAGGTGGTTGATGAGGAGATGACTAAAGAGTAAGAAGTAAATGAAGCATGTCTGGGGTTTTACTGAAATTAAGAGGCAGTCAGCATATTAGTCATCAAGGGCACCAGGGTGGAAGTATCTCTAACATGGTAAGGCAACTGGCAAGGAGATGGCCTGTAGCTTACATTTCTTACATGGCTGATGTGGGATTTTTTTTTTTTGCTTGACTATGAATATTTGTCATAAGCTTTTGTCTTTCTTTTTCTGGAGGTGGGACTGGAGGTGGGACATTTTGTTATTTGAAAAAAAAATCTCTAGTTCTTAGTCTTAATTCTGCTTTTTGAAGCAAGGAAGAACAAGTTTCTTCTCCCATGATAATTCTTTGTTTTTGAATGCATATGGGGTATCTTCCCTTAGCCTTTTCTTCTTCAGACTAAATATTCACAGGCTCACAGGCTCAGGCAGCCACCTAGTCCAATCACACTTCAAATGAATACCCATTTCAATTTCTTTGCCAAGGACTCATCTACCCTTTACTTGCAGACCTCCACTGGCCCTAGAACTCATGAGCTCCGAAGGCAGCCCCATTCTACTCATGGATAGCTCTAGTGGTTCAGAGACTTTTCCTCATGTCAGGCCTACATTTGCCTCTTTGGAACTGTTTTAGTCACTGACTACACATGTGACCCTGCGCAAGTCACTTAATCTCTGTCTTCCTTAGTTTCCTCATCTGTAAAATGAAGATAATAATAATACCTACTTCTTAAGGTTGTTGTGAAGATCAAATAAAATAATATTTGTAAAAGTGCTTTGCAAACCTTAACATTTTATATAAATGCTATATTCTACCTCTTCTTCTTCCTCTTTTTCCTTTTCCTCCTCCCAAGGTGTTTATCACTGTCATGGAAGAGATCTAATAGAGTTCAAATTTAAGAGGGATTCCATATAGATGGTGTGATCCTCCATCCAGCTGGTGGATGATGACATTGTCTTCATTACATTGAGTCCTAGATGACTGCAAAGCCTCCTGGATAAGATCCATGACTGAAGAGTTCAGCATCATTATGTACCCAGGAAAAACCAACTGGATGAAGAATACCTATCGTGTAGATGATCAGATGCAGCAAGATTAAATGGCACATCAAGCTCATCTGTCAGGAAATGGACAACAAATCAGCTAGGCCAGCATTGAACAGGAGGAGGAGGGTGGGCTGGGTAGCCTTTGGAAAATTAGTGAGTTCTTTTGATGACCTTGCCAAGCTCCTCTTTGAAACAAAGGCCCATTTCTTTACCATTGATATTTTTTGATGTAGTTTGGTGGCTACAAGGCACAGAACACAACAATCTCCAAAGAATTGAAAATGAGCATCATCCAGAGGGCAATGGAAAGGTAGGTATAAGTAGGACACAATGCATTATGAACAAGAACTTATGAAGAAGTATAATATAGGATGTCATCTAATAAAAAATATGGGATGTCATCAAAGAAATGGATGAGGAAGGAAGGGAATGCATATTTACTCAGTGCCTACTATGTGCCAGGCAGTGTGCTAAGCATTTTACAAATCTCCCCTTTGATCTTCACAACAATCCTGGGGCATAGGTGCTATTATTATCCTCTGTTAAGGAAACTGAGGAAGACAGATGTTAAGTTCCCAGAGTCACACAGCTAGTACCTGAGGTGGGATTTCAAGTCAGATCCTCCTGGCTCTGATGAAGTCTGGAGGTTTAGGGGTGCTGGGACCCCTGAGATCGTGATGCTGGCCCTGCCTGAATGAATTTAACCCAAGTCTTCTTTCAGCCAGAGAAAAAGTCTATTAGAGATAAACCATATAGGCCAGACTCTTAAGGAATCTGAACATTAGTAATGCCCATAGAGACGAGTGAGCATGAGAAAATCTCAGCCTTTTGGGCATGAGAAAGTCTCAGCATTTAAATGGGGGCCAGGGTGGATCTTATATGCACTAAAGTAACTTTGGGTGACCAGGGAAGGGGCTGGGAAAAGGGTCTAGGTGAGAATTCCGATTGGAATATCTAAGAGATTGAATAGAAAATGGGAATAGATAATGAGAGGAACAGGAAGTGAGAAGTTTGAAAGGCATCTGAATAAGATCAAAAGGTGGGGCTAGGGCTCTCAAAGGGAGATAAGGAGCTGGGTCATAGACAAATGGGAGCCAGATTCCCTTTGGGGCAAGGGGCGAAGATTTGGCCCATACCCCATCAGCTCCAGTCCCAACATTCTATCCACTGTTCTACCTAGGTCAGTGAAAATGAAAGTGAATTGGTCATGTGGCAAGAGTGAATGATGACTAATGGATGGCCCATGTGCCCCATTGGTATCTTTGTGATTGCAAGAGAAAGGAAGTCTCCCAGAATATTGGGGGATTGTTATTGTTGTTGTTCAGTCATGTCTGACTCTTGGTGACCCCATATGGGGTTTTCTTGGCAAAAATACTGCAGTGGTGTGCTATTTCCTTCTCCAGTTCATTTTATAGATGAGGAAACTGAAGCAAACAGGGTTAGGTGTCTTGCCCAGGGTCACACACCTAGTAAGTATCTGAGACAGGATTTGAACTCAGGTCTTCCTGACTCCACGCTGGTGCTCTATCCACTGTGCAACCTAGTTGCCATTAGAAGATAGCTTGTGGCAAGTATTTTGATGGACTTAGATCAGTCACATGGGATGGGGAGGCAGGAATGATTTGTGATCTGCATCTCTGAAGGGAATATAGTCATGGTGACATTTCAGATCTATTTGAATGACAAGAGAACTTGAGTTCCCAACTTTGCTAATAACTATGGGCCTCAGTTTCCTTATCTGTAAAATGACGGGGTTAGGCTAGAGATCATCTCCAAGACCCCTTCTAGTTCTAAATCCTATGATCTTATGGACAGAATGTTTTCCTCTGTCTCTGGGTCTTGCGTTGTTTAGAGACTCATCACCTGCTAGGGCTCTCTACTGCAATTTGTTAATGTCTCTTATAAAAAGACTGGTGCAGAAGTGAACGTAATCCTCCAGATGTGCTTAGATTAGAAGAATACAATGGGACTAACTTTACTTGTCATGAATTCAGTACTTCAATTAATTCAGCCTGAAACAGCATTAGCTTTTTAGTAGTCACAACATAATGCTGGTTCAGCCTTCTGGTCCTTTAGGTATGAATTGTTATCAAGTAAATTCTCCTTCATTCTCCCCAAATACAATTGATTTTTTTGAACTTAAATGCAGGACTTTACATTTAACCTTCCCTTGAATCTGCTGTCCCCTCTGGCGATGTCTCACCTCTCTTTCACAGAGTACTAGAAAAGGTTTTTTTTTTTTTTTTTTTTTTTTTTTTTGTCCAGTTGCTTTCATTTTCTTACTTCCCACTTTCTTTTTAATCTCTTGAAAATTGGTTTCTGACCCCACCTCTCAATTGGGACTGTTCTTTCCAAGGTTATCAATGACCAGAGAGGGTAACTAGGACTAGCCATAGGAGTTTGGCCCCAGGGTAGAGAATTTCCCATGGGAAGGAAGTTTGTTCCAGAGTTATGAAATTTAAAATCGGCTGAGAAGTTCTTGTAATCTTCTAAGGGAAAAGAGTGGGGTCTCTCTAGGTTTCCCCATGTAAGTTACATTATCTTTAAACCATGTAGCAATTCTTGAAGCACTTTCATGATGCCTGGGGACACAGAGGTACCTGGAAATCAAATTCCTTCCTCAACTTCATCCTAGTTTTTAGATGATTACCCATAATACCTCACTGTGGGAGCAGACTCCAACTAATGGATGCATCAGATTTTGTATGTCCCTCCATGGAGAAGCTGTAGAATTGATGAGAAAGCACACCATGATGCACAAAGCCATTTGTGGGCATCTATGTGCTTTGTGCCCACTGAGGAGGATCTGATTGTGATTAATGGTATACTTCTGGCCAATAAAGTACCAGCCACTAGTTGTGGGGCTGTCATTGCCTCAAGAATGGGACTGTTCAGCCTAGAACACTGGTCTGAATCCCAAGAAGATCTTTCTCTTCCAGGCTTTTGGCATTCCCACCAAGATTTCCAGGGGCATGACTGAAACAGTCAGTGATGAGCATCTGATTAAGAGAGGAGACAAAATGGGAGCCAGGGAAGCCACATTATCAAACATGCTGAATTAATATTCTCTCATGCTCCTTTGGGGTGATTATTAAATAGATTTTTGACACTGGCAGCCTCTATAATCCTGGAGTGTTTGAACATCACAAAGGAAACTTTACACATTCATTTCTTGGAGGTTGTCTGAAATGTTGGCAATGTCTACCTACAGATTTGTTATCCAACTATTTCATTAGTAATCTACTCTGTCATCAATAGGTATAAGCAAGTCCTGGCTGTATCTGTGGAATCTGAGTATATCTATCCATTTGGTGAAAAAGGTGAAGGCATTTTGTTTAGCATTGATAACTGCTGCCATTTTGGCAGTGGCCACAACTGCTGATATTGCTGCTGCTTTTCCAATCAAGGTTTAAGTGGTAGGGAGATTGTGACTTGCTCAAGGTTTTACATATAGCAAATGACAGAGCTGGGATTTAACCTTGATTTTTTTTTTGACGGGAAACAGCACCCTTCCTACTGTATTCTAATGCTTCTCAGTCCTATACTCCTACGTGCATACTGGACATCCCCACTTGGATGTCCTGTCAGCCTCTCAAACTCAAAATATGCCAAACAGAACTAAACACATTTCCCCCCAAACACATCCTTTCTTCAAACTTTATTATTTCCGTTAATGGCACCATAAACTTTCCAGTCACCCAGGTTCACATCCTTAAAGTTGTTCTTGAATCTTCCTTCTCCTTCAACCTCCATATCCATTCAGTAGCCATCCTTACTGATTCTCCTTCCATAACATTTTCTGGATCTTTCTCCTTACTGACTTACATGCAGCATCTCTCCTAGTGTGGATCCTCACCACGTCTTGCATAGACTATTGTAATAAATATCCTTCTAACTGATCTCCCTGCCTCCATGTTCTCTAATCCATCATCTTCATAGCTGCCAAAATGATATCTTAAAATACAGATCTGACCATTTTACTGCTAATTTAAAAAAATCCCCCAAAAACCTTCAATAGATCCCAAGTACTTCTAAGATAAAATAAAAAATCTTTAGCCTGACATTTAAAGACCTCTGTAATGTGGTTCCCAACTAACTTTAATGTCTTATTCATATTCTCTATTTTAGTTGAACCAGTCTGCTAGCTGTTCTGTGTGCGAAATACTCTATTTTTGCACAAATGGTCACCCAAATCTATAAATTCTCTCCTTTCCCTCTATCTCACAGAATCCCTAGCTTCCTTCAAAGCACAGTTCAGGTGCCAGCACCTACATCAGGGCTACTTTAATCCACCTAGTTATTAGCACTCGTTCCTTCTTGAAATTATTTTGAATTACTTTATTTCCTTACTTACGTACATATTATGTCCCCTAAACAGGGGCTCAATATTTTTTGTGTGTATCATGAACCCCTTTTATCAGACTGGTGAAACCTATGGATCTCTTTCTAGAATAATATTTTTAAATGCATGAAATAACATGCATAAGATTCTAAAAGAGACCAGTGATATTTAAATTTGGTTTTCAAAATATTTTTAAAAAGAGGTTCGTGGACATCAAGTTAAGAGCCTTTGTACTAGTAGAATATAAACTAATTGAGAACAGGGGCTATTTTGTTTTTCATCTTTATATTCCCAATCATCTAGCAGAATACAACCTCTTCATGTAGAGATGAGGTAAAGGAAGAGGTGGCGGGGAGGAGGAAAGCTTCTGAGTGATGTGGCATGAGGAGAATGGAAGAGAGAGGTCTCAGCGATTGGCCTTAATTTTATTAGTGAAATATGAAGCAAGGTTCTCAGCTCACAGGGAGAGCCTTTAGAAGTTTAGGGAATGATGGAAATATTTTGAAAAGCCTCTGTGGTGAATGGGATAGTGAATCAATTAGGACATGACAAAAGGACTGTCTTGCTGCAGTGAGGGCCCAGTTGAAGCTATGCAACATAAATTTGAAATGGATCCCTTCAGAATGGTTATGTGATTTTCTCCAGCTTCATTCAATAGCACATGAGTAAGAGTGAAGGCAGTGGATAATGGGAGTCATGCAAGATTGGGGCTGGGTAGGGAAAGATAAACAATAATACAAGGACATAAGAGACTCAGAAGAACAGTTTAACTGTTTCATCAAGGGGTAAGATGGATAATGGAGAAGAGTGTAGATGGCATAGGGGTGCTGGACTAGGAAAGAACTAAGGGGTAGAGGGATTATAAGTCACAGTGATGATGAAGAATAGAGCTAAGAATCATTAGGTAGAGGCATAGATGGAATGAGAAAAAATTGTGATCAATTAAATGAATTTCCGAGTCCATGGAAATGGATGTAGATACACTTGTGGTCTATGTAGTTTGCTTCCTTTGTGACCTCATTATCATCTAATACAACATTTTGTACAGAGTAAGAACAATTTTAATTGCATTCACTAACTTACTATTGAGAAAGTTAATACCAGATACTTAGCATTTTAGTAATTGCTAACATTGTACAGTTTTAATATTTTAGTGTTTTAATGTTTGCAAAGTGCTTTTATACATATTATCTTATTTGATTCTCAAAACAACACTCTGAAGTGGGTGCCATAATTTGTACTGTCAGAATAAAGTTCATGACTCGGAATCTTCTCAATTTTGTTTTTTACAATGTAAAGAAATAAGACCACCATATTCACACACTGGCCTGGGGGAAGCCAAAGACTTGTGAAATTCTTCTGCCACCTTGCCCTGAAGCCCTCTGAGTTATCACATTGTCCTAAAGCGTGCTTTAAAAGCTTTATACTGTGGAGGTCCTAAGTATTCCTAGGAAGTAGGAGGTAAAATTACACTTTTTGACTACTTCAGAGACTTGCTTTTCAGTCCTTTTAGTCATGTCTGACTCTTCATAACCCCCTTTTTGGAGTTTTTTGGGGAAAGATACGGGAGTGGTTTGAAATTTCCTTCTCCAGTTCATTTTACAGAGGAGGAACTAAGGCAAACAGGCGTAAGTGACTTGCTTAGGGTCCCACAACAAGTAAGTGTCTGAGATAGGATTTGAACTCATATAGATGAGTCTTCTTGATTCCAAGCCCAGTGCTCTATCCACTGTGCCACCTAGCTGTCCTCGGAGAGATTATAGAACCAAAATAAAAGTCATAGGGCGAGTGACCACCAGTGGCAGGCTCACTCTAGAACAGCATTGTGGTGTGGTGGAAAGAATCCTGGTCTTGAAGTCAAGAGATCTGGGTTTGAATCCCACTTGTACAAATCATTATCTGTGAAACCTAGAGTCCTTTAACCTTGCTGGGCTTCAGTTTCGTCATCTATAAAGTGCGTATGTGGGGGGTGGGGGTGGAGAATTGTACTACATGATCTCTAAAGTACCTTCCAGATCCAAGACCAATGATCTTACAAGCATCTGGTGGTTCAGTGGATACAGTACTTGACCTGGAGTTAGGAAGACATGATTTGAAATCCTGCTTTAGACGCTTACTAGTTGTGTGATCCTGGACAAGTCACTTAATCTTTGCTTCCCTCAATTTCCTTATATATAAAGTGAGATAATATTAACACCTACCTCGCAGGGTTGTCGTGCAGACTAAATTAGCTGATTTTTGTAGAGTGCCTTACAAACCTCAAAGTGCTATGTAAATGTTATTGTTATTTTCCAGTAGACAGTATAGTTTTCATTGGAAAAGGCTATTTTAGGGATAGTATTTTTCTGTGAGGTCAATGGATTCTTGAAGTTTACTGGTGTAACATTTGTTGTAACTGAAGCAGGTTTGGATTGACAGGGTAGTAGCCAGGTGGTTTCCTGCCCTGTATTTAGCCTGTGATTTTGGAAGCCACCGCCAATGTAGATAGCAGTGCCTCTTCAATGTAGCACAACTCCTGTAATTTGACTAATGTGAATAAGTGAAAAGTAAGATAAAGGCAAAGGATTCAACATGATTATTGCTTTTTCTCTAAAAATAAACTTAAAATAATTATATGAATCAATAATCTGCTCTTTATGAGAGATGAATAAAGTGTCATGATCTACACTAAGAGTTAAAAGACAGATATTATTTAGGCACAATATGGTGCCCTATTAACCCCTAGCACTGTCCCTTAATTGCCTATTAACTTAATTCTTGCTTCTGCCTTATCCTCTAAGAAAACCCTTAAATTTCAAGAAGCTTTGGCTCTGGCTTGTGTATAGCCATCAGCAAAATGCTTGTAGCTTGAACATTTTAAGCCTTTCCCTCTAGCTATCTCCTACTGAATTAACTGAAATATTTCTCTCTAATGACCCAAGGAACCTGACCCACAGCATATGGCTTTCTCTGCTCAGTCTTCCCTTTAGATTTTTTGTTGACAAATTTTTTATATGTCTGCCCTTCATTTCTGCATTCTGCGTATTTTTGTTGCTGTTGTTGAGTCATTTCAGTTGTGTCCAATTCTTCATGACCCCTTTTTGGGGTGTTCTTAGCAAAGATACTGGAATGGTTTGCCATTTTCTTCACCAGCTCATTTCACAGATGAGGAAACTAAGGCAAATAGGGTTAAGTGACTTGCCCAAGGTCACACAGCTTGCAAGTATCTGAGGACAGATTTGAACTCAGGAAGATGAGTCTTTGTGACTTCAGGCCCAGCATTCTATCCACTGCATTACCAAGCTGCATATATGTGTGTGTATGTATATGTGTGTGTGTGTGTGTGTGTGTGTATATACACACACACACGTATTATACATTAAGCACAATATATCACATATGTACACATGTAATATGTACAAATTACATGTATGTAATATTTCTCTATCCTTCTACTGCAAGAGAGCCATCTATGGAACAAAGAATAAAAAAGAAACAGAATAAAGAAGGCAGTTGAGCAAACTAACCAGGACATAACCTAACTGATAGTCTATGCATTCTTCTACACCCAAAGTCCCCACCTTTGCAAAGATAGGAAAGAAATTCCTTTTAAAATTTCTTCTTCAGGGCCAAGCTTGGTCATTATAATATACAATATGGAGTTTCTTTCTTTCTTTCTTTTTTTTTTGGCATTTTTTCTATTTACATTTTTGTCATTGTATGTAATGTTTTCCCGGATCTGTTTACTTCACTTTGTATCATTTATTTATATTCTTCATAGTTGGTGTTTCATATGGCATAGAAATATTTCATTACACTCGTTTACCACATTTTGTTTAGAGCATTACTGCAGATTGCACTGTATCCCAACATTGACTGGATATGCCATAAAGACTTAAGAACAGGTGTTGCCGTACCAAATATTCAATCTTTAAGCAGCATGGAATGAAAAACTTTCAAAATATCCTCAGTAGAAGGGACAGGCATTTATTAGGCACCTGCTATTTGCTAGGCACCATGCTAAGTGCTTTACAAAATATTATTTCATTTGATCCTCACAACCACTCTGGGAGGTAGTTACTATTACTCTCCTCATTTTGTGTTTGAGGAACCTGAAGCAAAAGTTAGGTGACTTGCCTAGGGTCATACAACTAAATAAACATTTGAGACCAGATTTGAACTCAGGTATTCTTAACTCTAGACTTACCACTCTCTCTGCTGTGCCACATAGTTATGTGGGATGGGAAATCACACGGTAAAGGGATGAAGTACCAATCATTTATGTCATTCTTTCTACTACTGGAGTTGTATAAGTATGCTTTCAGTGAGTCTATAGAAAATAAGGAAGCATTTTGAATCATCTATTCAACACAAAAAGCAATTATTTTATCTACCTGTGTAATAGTTTATAGAATATTGAATATAAAAAGATTATATCAGGATAGTGTCTTCTCCTGGAACTATTTTTATATGAACACTGAGCAAGATGAGAGTGCTTTTCTATAATAATATCAGTAAAAATTATAATAGCATATATTGAATTTATAGTAGTTAGTAGTTAATATTTATATAGTGCTTTAAGCTTTGCAAAGTATCTTGCATACATGTATTCTCAGCCTCATTCAATAGGTATAGAAACAGATTCTCAAAGTTCAAGGGATGTGTTCCACATGTTCAATATCACACAAATAGTGAGTGGTGATTCCCCAAGAGAAGGTCATGTACATGTTTCCTGACTTCTAGGATGTTGGTCTTCTCAGCAGATGCTACTGGACAGAGATGCTTACATGCAGAGATCTTTTTTTCTACCCAGTGTAATTATTTCTTTGAATTCTCTTGAAATCATTTTATGTCATTTTGGGTTTTCTTAGAGTGGAACAATTTTCTCAAGGACACAAAGTTACTTCGGGTGAGTTGTAACACACTTCTGTAATGATGATGTTCTTTTTAATTGTCTTAAGGTCAATTGTAGGAGGCGAGGAATCAGTAGAATAAATATTGCCCCTTCTTTGAGCAGGGAAGGGAATATGTAACAAACAGAAGAATTTCAGTCCCTTGGAATCGTCCAGATCCAGACAATTTGAAAGGAGTAATTCTAGCTCTTTGCTGTATTACCTGAAAATTTCTGGCCCCATTCTGTTCAACATTTTAGTCAATGACTTGGAAAAAGACATATCTGGCATGCTTCTAGAATTTATAAAGGATATGAAGCTGGGAAGGATTGCTAATTGATTGGATTATAGAATCAGGGTCTAAAATGATCCTGACAGGCTGGAAAGGTGGCCTAACAAGATGAAATTTAGTAGGGATTAATGTATAACACTGCAGTTAGGTTCAAAAAAGCAACTGCAGTAGTATGGGTGGGTGAGCTATAGTGCAATTCATGTAAAAAAAGACCTAGGGGTTTAGTGGACTGCATACTCAGTGTAAGTCAATAGTGGGGTGTTGTATTGGGGGAAAAACAATGTGATCCCAGGCTGCATTAATGAAAAGTATAGTGTTCAGAGAAGCAGCTAAGTGGTGTAATGGATAGACCACTGGACCTGGAGTCAGGAAGAGCTGAATTCAAATCCTGCTTCAGATACTTGCTTAGCTGTGTGACCTTGGGCAAGTCACTTAACTTGTCTGCTTCAGTTTCCTCAACCATAAAATGGGAATAGTAATAGTACCTACTTCCCAGGGTTGTTGCGAGAATCAGTTGAGATGATATTTGTAAAATGCTTATTATTACAGTGCCTGGAACATTATTGTTCAGTCAATTTTCAGTCATGTCTGATTCTTTGTGACCCCATTTGTTTGTTTGTTTGTTTTTTTGGGAAAGATACTAGTGTGGTTTGCCATTTCCTTTTCCAGGTCATTTTAGAGATAAGGAAACTGAGGCAAACAGGGTTAAGTGACTTGTCTAGGGTCACACAGCTAGTAAGTATCTGAGGCTGGATTTCAATTCATGAAGATGAGTCTTCTTGACTACAGGTCTGGCTCTGTATCCACTGCACCAACCAGCCACCCCAACTTATGTGCTTAGCACATATTAAGCAATAAATACTTGTTTCCTTCCTCCTGGAGAGAGGGAAGTGAGAATTCTGCTGCATGTTGAGTTGTTCAAATCACATCTTCAGTGTTGGCTCTAGTTCTGAATGCCATGTTTTAAAAAGGATGCCAGAAGGTTGGAAGGCAAAGGAGCTTGGTAACCAGGATGAAGAGGTTAAAGTTAAAAGGTCAAAAGCATATGGGGAAGAACTCTTCCTTCCTTCCTTCCGTTCTTCCCTCCCTTCCTCTTGTTTCTTTCTTTTCTTCTTTCCTTCCTTCCTTCTTTTCCTTCTTTCTTTCTTTCCTTCCTTCTTTCTTTCCTTCTTTCCTTCTTTATTTCCTTCTTTCTTTCCTTCCTTCCTTCTTTCCTTCTTTCTTTCCTTCCTTCCTTCTTTCCTTCTTTCTTTCTTTCCTTCCTTCCTTCCTTCTTTCCTTCTTTATTTCCTTCTTTCTTTATTTTCTTCCTTCCTTCTTTCCTTCTTTCTTTCCTTCTTTGCTTCCTTCCTTCTTTGCTTCCTTCCTTCTTTCTTTCTTTCCTTCTTTCTTTCTTTCCTTCTTTGCTTCCTTCCTTCTTTCTTTCTTTCCTTCTTTCCTTCTTTCTTTCCTTCTTTCCTTCTTTCTTTCCTTCTTTCCTTCCTTCTTTCTTTCTTTCTATCTTTCTTTCCTTCTTTCTTTCCTTCCTTTTCTTCCTTCCTTCCTTCTTTCTTTCTTTCTTCCTTCCTTCCTTCCTTTCTTTCTTTCCTTTCTTCTTTCCTTCCTTCTTTCTTTCTTTCCTTCTCTTACTTTCTTTCTTTCTTTCTTTCTTTCTTTCTTTCTTTCTTTCTTTCTTCCTTCCTTCCTTCCTTTCTTCCTTCTTTCTTTCCTTCTTTCTTTCCTCAGTCTTACAGTGCTACAGTGGCTGGCATGTAACAGGCACTTAAGTGCTAGCTGACTGAGTGACTACGTGAGAGTCAAATATTTATTCTAAAGAAAGAGAGATGACTTTGAAAAGGTGCATGATCTTTTTTTTTTTGATTGTTTGAATTGTTGTCATGTGAAAGAGAGATTTAATTTTCTTGCTTGTCACAAGAGAGTATGACTTGGACCAGTAGTCAAGAACATTGCTCTGTGAAGGGCCTTGGATTTATTTGACTCCTTTTCCCAGTCAGTAATTCTCAGAATCTTTTATATTTGGCCAAAAGAATGTTGTGGTGAGTGAAATTCAACAAAACATTCTCAACTTTTCCTAAGAGAGACAGGGATATTTAATGAGTACAGACTAGCACCTAGAGCAGAGGTTCCCAAACTTATTTGGTCTACTATCCCCTTTTCAAAAAAAAAAAAAGTAAATTACTCAGCAACCCCCTAGAAATCTTTAACTCTTCAATGCTATTTTTTTTGAAATTTGCATCATTTAAAAAAATAAACTTAAAAAAATGATGCACCTTAAATTTAATAATTCATTCTAAATTTGTGTGTTTTTTCTGCATTGAAATTTTGATAATGCAATATTGAGTCATGTAACTGTATAGTATCATATTGTAAGCAAGTCATTACATGCACATATTCCTGCTGATGCATGCTGATCTTCCTGATGATGCTCAATATGCTTGTGTGCCAAGACTTGCTTGTTAAGACCTGTTGGGAGATTTGATCACTGCTCAGTTATAACTTGCATTTTTTGTGTTTCTTTGAATGTAATCCTTATGACTTTAACTCTGCTACATAATAGATGAAACATGTACGAATGGTTTTTCAAAATTTTCTACTCTCTTTTCTTCTTTCCTTATGCTTCCACTGCCCCCTTATTTTTATTCAATACCCCCCCCAATTGCAGCTGATGCTGCTAACACCCCCCTGGATCATTCCAGCACCCCCAGAGGTGGTATCACCCACTTTGGGAACGTCTGAGAGGTAGCCCAGGCAGAGTAGATAGATCACTCTCCTTATAACAAGGAAGACCCAGGCTCACATCCTGCGCCTGATACATACTGACTGTGTGACCTTGTACAAGTCACTTAACCTCTACACAGGGACTCTTAACCTGGGATCTCTGAATTGATCTTAATATTTCAATAGCTATTTCAATATAATTGGTTTCCTTTGTAATCTTATATGTTTTATTTTGTGCATTTAAAAACATTCTTCTTAGAAGGAGTCCACAGGCTTTTCCAGACTTCCAAAAGAACTACTGTTCAAAGACTCCAAGTATAGCAGAGAAGATGCTGACTTGTCTTGGTAGAGGGAGTTTCTTCATTCAAGAGTTTCCTATGTCTAGATACTTGCATGGGTTAATGGAGCTAAAAAAGTGGGACTTGCCAGAATGTGGATGACTTGCCCCATTAGTAGCCTGGAAGATTTTTGACTTCTGATGGGAATCTAAACCACAGACTCACCAGTAAGAATTGTATGGATTTCTTGTGGATTACTGTGAGTTCTTCATTTTCTTTTTTGCATTTTTGAGGGGTGGCTAATATATATATGTTTTTACCTCTAATGCTAGTTTGAGATCTGGGGACCTTTTTTTTTTCTATATCCATGGAGCAATTACAGGGTGTCCCAATTCTACACATGAAAAAATCATTTGAAAGTTTAATTATTTAAATTTCTTTTATATTTCTTTTTCTTTGTGAATTTTGAAAAATAAATTAAAAATTCTAATTTTAACAAGATGGGGCACCCTGTCATCATACACTGGTGACAATTACCGAATGATATTTTCTCAGACCAGTGGATTGGTAGAGGAGGTTCTCTTGCTTGCCTATCTCATCATCTGATCCAGTTCCATTAGACTTTTTCTTGTGGGGTCATGTCAAGACTATTGTCTGTTCATCAAAATCTCATTCTTTGGATGATCTTAAAAAGACTAGGATTACAAATACAATCTTTTTATTCACTGAGCAGCAACTAATAAAAATTACTTTTAAAGTTAAAAAATCAACTAGAGTGTTGTATAGCACAGAATAGTAGTACTTAGAAGCATATTAGTATTTTAAAAGTTTAAATAATCTTTCAAATATTTTTAAAAACTATACTTCTGAAGTTATTAAAGCTTAACTGTACAAACACTTTTGAAACATCTTGTAGAAGCTGAATATTTGAACTACATTCTCAAATTTTCCAGAGACAACTCTGAGTGGGAGCAATATGAGCCAAAGAGACTGGGGTTGGGGGTTGCCTTGAGATCGAACTTGACTTGTGTATACTTAGAGCTTAGGGCACTGTGCTGTAAGTAAAAATTTAAAGAAAAACCCTGAACACACACACACACACACACACACACACACACACGCACATGTGCACTCATGGGCGCGCACACACCTTTTCCTACAAAGAGGATGTAATTAGATTTCAAATGAGTCCCTTTCCTATGTTCCACTGGCCTTTCTTGGCATAGGGTCACATGTTCAAAACTCTGAATGCAAGGGTGCAAAAATGAGGGAAAAATAAAGAGGGAGAGAGCTTGAGATGTGGCTGGGCTACTGGTCTGGCAGGGAGCAGAAAAGTGAGATTTAGCTATAAGACATTGCCCTGAAAAGGAGAAGGGAGAAGAAAGGAGACATATACTGGTAGAGGCACATCCTTCTTTGAAGCTTTCTGCTCCAATGAAATCACAGGGAGAGAGTTTCCCTGTCTTAGAGTTCCCTATGTCATTGAAATCACAGCTCTGGTACCTGTCCCTAACAAGATTTTCAGAGAAATATCTAGATTGCTAAAAACATGGATTCTTATAGCCAGGGAATTAATTATCTAGTGCCTAACTTTTTTGTGTTGAAATTTTCTGTACATACGTAAGCTAGTTTAATAGAAAAGTCACATCTCTTGGTAATATTATACTTGAAGACTCAGTGGCTTGGTAGCATAATAATGATAGCTAGCATTTATATAGCACCCTCTCCCACTGTGCGCCAGATGGGACTTAGCACTGTGTGCTAAGCACTTTGCACATGTTATCTCATTGGATCCTTACCACAATCCTGGGGCCAGATTTGAACTTTGATCTTCACTCCAGGCCCAGTGCTGTATTCATTGAATCACTTAGCTGCTGGAAGTTTGTGATCTTCTTATTGACATAGATTTTTGACAACTCATGATCACCTCCGTGGCATGATGAAGTTATCAGAGTAGGGCCTCTGTGGAAATATATGCTTACAAAAGATGATTGCTAGTGTCAAAGGAATGGCTTGCACAGAGCTCCAATGGATGAGGGCATTCCTTCTATTTGGGATATCCTCTAGGTGCTTTTCTTTGCCAATGTCATTGTAGCAGAACAAAGTAGGGATAAGCATAGGGAGGGCAGTATAATGTTAGCAGAGAATGCAGAGTATTCAAACACTTTTGTGTCCATCTTCTCTATCAGAGAAAATGATTATTATAGTTTGGACAACTAGAATCCAAGATGGTAAGGGGGTGCCCATGAAATCAGAATGTATATAGGGAGGGCATCCCAAAATATGTTATTGAGGAAAAGTTGATGAATAAACTCCAAAAAAAATAAGCATTATCATGGAAAAGAGAAGACAATGGGAGAAAAGATCACCATTTTCCAGTATTTTAATTTTTAAAAAAAAAATTAAAAAAATTTTATATTAAAATTTTTTAAAGATTGCTCATTGTGTTGAACAATGTTTGTTAGGAATGGATAAGTTATATGTCTCCTTTCAAAAAAGAAGGTGGATTAGGGTCATTTTGCATGACTTCAGGAGACCAGGACCAATGGCAGAATGTTCTGGGGCAGTGTATGTAGGGTTTAATATAAGAGAGAACTTCCTAATAATTAAAACTGCCTAATGATGGAACTAGCCTTTTTGAGTTCATTGCTCCTAGTGAGTTCCCATTACTGGATGTTATGATGAGTCACTGATATTCTGTCAGACGATGTAAAGTTTATTTTCCCTAAACAACTTTGGAAGTGCTCAGAACTCTGACCTAAGCAACAACCAATCATGACTTTAAAAGATGGATGATGAAACATGCCACCCACTTCTTGGTGGAGAGGTGATGGACTGCAAGTGGATGGAAGTACAGAATGGGACATGCCTTCTCAGACATGGCTAATATGTTGATTTATTTTACTTGACTGTATATATTCTTTATAAGGGAGGGCTTCTCCTTGGAAGGGTATGTGGAGAGTGGGTTAGTGGGTATTGATAAATATGGAAAAGTAGACCATTTTTAAACAAAAACATAAAAGGAAGAACAAAATGCAGAAAGAAAGGCAAATTAAGCACTATGTTACTACCTTATTAAAAAAATATGTATCTTAAAAATGAAAACAAAAATTATATAAGAGAAGTTCCTAGTTCTCTACACTATCCTTTTCCTGTTCTTTGAATCTTGAAAGGTTATATTTATTGATTAAATTCACAACAAAGAAAAAAATTATAAAATTAAAAATAAAAAAGATTTATTTCCTTTCAGATTCGTTAGCTACCTCTCTTGTGTCCGAACAGAGGAGTGCCCACAGCTCTGAATTTCAGCTCATTAATTGGGCTTCACCAGAAAGTGAGATTCAATTCTGCTTTAATTTAGGCCTCAGGACCATTTTTTACTCAGCTAGGGACCAGGCTCTGAGCTTTGCAAACCCTACAAAGGCCCAGCCAGTTGAAATGAGACATGTCCAGAGGGATGGAAAGTGGTGGGCGTTTACCTGTGAAGGGTCCCTAAGATTTTTTTTTTGTATGAGGCAATTGGGGTTAAGTGACTTGCCTAGGGTCACACAGCTACTAAGTATCATGTGTCTGAGGCTGAATTTGAACTCAGGTCCTCCTGACTCCAGGACCAGTGATCTATCCACTGCACCACCTAGCTGCCTCATTCCTTTAGATTCTTGAAGGAGAAATGAGAAAAATATATGTGAAAGTGCTTTCTAAACTTGTTAACACTATAAAGTGTTATACACATGTAAAATGTGTACATGTAAAAAGAATTGGTTTTGGAATCAATGTAGTTGGCTTTGAATCCTGGCTCTGATACTCACTGGTTTTGTGACCTTCAGTAAACCATTTAACTTCTCAGAGACTCATCTTTCTCATCTGTAAAATGGACAGAGACATGTAGGACTAGATGACCTCTAAGGTCACTTGCAACAACTAAATCTACATTCCTCTCATCCCTTTATTCTATGTTGTTCAGAAGTCTCCAGGCATCCTGAAGTATCTATTAAGAATTCCAGGCGGTGTAGCAATTACTTTCAAATTTAAAGCTCTCACTAATAGGAAGTACTCTTGGGACCTCACATTGTAAAACCGCAATGAATTGGGACAAACTGGGCTTTTTTATTTTTCTGTTCTGGATAGAACATGTCTTATGATTGCTTGTACTTGATACTTTGGAATTGAGTTTTAATATTGTTATTATTATTGCCCAATCTGCTGCATTATCCCAGCTGAGCAACTTAAGTCATCCTTCCCAGGCCAATTCAGCATTAGTTGGAGGCAAAGCCAGAGGTTTTTTTTTTTTTCATTTTTTCATTCATAGCCCATTCACCAGAAAATTAAATTGAAGCAAGCATCAATGCACAGTCGGCTCTGAGGGGTGAAAGGAAGACATTTCAGACAACTCCTGATTCCAGGCACAGCTCAGGGTTGGCATTTTAAGAGGATAAGGGCTGGGTTAGGAAAACTCTCACTATTGGTTGTTAGTGATGAAACATTTTCTTGTATATGCTTGTTGTTGTTATTGTTCACTCATTTCAGTAATGTTTGACTCTTTGTGAACCCATTTGATGTTTTCTTGGCAAAGATACTGGAGTGGTTTGCCATTTTCTTCTCTAGCTCATTTTACAGGGTTAAGTGACTTGTCGAGGGTCACACAGTTAGTGTCAAGGACAGATTTGAACTGAGGAAGATGAGTCTTCCTGACTCGAGGCTCCATACTCTATCCACTGCCTACCTAACTGCCCTTTATATATGCTTATTAAGTGTAAGTGTTGAGCATATTGTTTCTCTCTACAGAATGTAAGCTCCTTGAGGGCAGGGAATGTTTGTTTGTTTGTTTGTTTTTTGGTGTGTTCTTAGTACCTATAAGATGTCCCCTCTATTGTAGGTGCTAAATAAATGCTTATTGTTTGATTGTTCGTATAAAAGCTCTATAGAAGTTCAGAGAGTCATTTTTAAAGACTGGGCAGTCAGGCAAGGTTGCCTGGAGGAAGTAGGAACTGACCTAGGTCCTGAAGAAAGGTTGGCACTTAGTTAAATGGAGAGGATGAGTGAAGGGTCTATCCTAGGTGTGGAAGCAATATGAATGGATTTCAAGAAGGTGAATATGTCTGTGATATAGAGCAGGGATTGACTACCCAAGCAGCAGTTTGGTCAGCTGCCTGTTTTTGTATGGCCTACTAGGTAAGAATGATTTTTACATTTTTAAATAAAGCTGCATTTTAAAATTCAGTAACCATTCTTAGCTTACGGTTGCATTTAAAAAAATGTAAAACGATTCTTAGATGAAATAAAATTGTATTTAAAATGCAAAAAAATATTCTTAGCTTATGGGCCATACAAAAACTGTCAGCAGTTTGGATTTGGCCCTTGGGCCATAGGTTGCTGGTTCCTGATATAGAGTAGGTGAAGAACGATGAGGAGGCTAGGAAGTCAATCTGTCCCAAGAAGAGACCTTGAAGTGAGAGCTTCATCAAAGCATTAGATACCAAATAGTTAGTCAGAAGTCCAGAAGCACACAAATACTAAGAGGGCAAGACAAGATAGTGGTCAAACAGGTAAGACAGTCAGGTGTTTAGGGTGTACACTCAAGTTATAATTTGAGCTAAGTCAAGGAGCAGACAAAACTAGGTGAACAAAGTCAGGAATCACGAGGACAGAGATGAGCAAGATGAGCAAGGTGAGATATTAAGATAAAGTCTGAGTCGGTTGTCAGGAACCAGAAATAGGAATTGAAGGGCAAGATAAGGCAGTGAAATCAGCAACCAGGCAATTAGTCCAGGACAGCAGAAGGTTAAGGAAACCAGATAAGCAAAAGGAGCTGTAGACGAGGAATGTAAGTACCAAGGAGACCTTGATAGTGCAGCAATTTTTGCCTTAGCCAGGAAGCAAGCTGCATGCATCTTGCTGAATTAGAAACTGACCTCAATTCAAGGTCAGTCACAGGGTATAGATTTGGGTAAATGAGTCATGTTAAGGAACTGACTAAGAGTTTAATCTGCCTTTGGTAGGTAATATAATAGCAGAGATAGGGGGAGGCAGACTGACTCTGAATATGAATACCCTGCCTGGACAATATACCTAACAAGCCATGGGCAACTAGCTTTTGTTTGCAGAATTTTAGTGAAGGGGAATCTCCTACCTTCTGAGGCATCTCATTTGACCTTTAGATAGGTCTAATTGGTAGGTTGCTTTCCCTTCTAATAAGGATAAAACTGTCTTTCTGCAATACCTTTGCCCCTAGTTTTGTCTTTTGGGACCAGAAACAGAATTTCTCCTTCTTCCGCATGATAACATTAAAAATACTTGGAAGATAACAACTACTTCACCCTACTCCATCACAGTGGGACCAAAAGTTCTCTTCTCCAGGCAAATAGCTCTAGTTCTCCCAAACTGTCACCATGGAGTGATGTCAAAGCCTTTCACCATCCTAGTCATTCTTCTCTGAACACTTTTCAGCTTGTCCTACAATTCAGCTCTTCATACAATGTGGGGACCAAAATAGTACTGAACACAGTTGGGCAGCATATGATAACATTACTTTCCATTTTCTAGACATTAGCTCTCTTAGCAAAATATTAACTTCATGTTGTATCAGCTTTTTGGGGGGCTGCATATCACCCTGTTGACTCATTTTGACTTGGAGTTCATTAAAACCCCCGATCTTTTTCAGATGAATTGTAGTCTAACCATCCTTCATCTTGAACCTGTAAAGTTCATTTTTTGAACCCAAGTATAAGATTCTACATTCGTCCCTGTTGGATTTATGTTATAGCTGCAGTTCTCACAACCATGACTTCTATTTCTTTATCCAAGTCATTGTTAAAAATGTTAAATATCAAAGGTCTGAGGACAGATCTCAGAGGCATGCTACTAGAGAAACCTTTCCCCAAGTTTCCATGGAACCATTAAAAATAACTTTCTGGTCTTGACTGGAAACGAAACATAGGGCATTCTGGAACATTTTTTCAGCCACTCTGGAGTGGGGGGAATAGAATTAAAGCCCCCCCAAGGGGAAAAACACTATGCACTTCCATTCTGGTTGAAGTTCTGATGTGAGGGACCTCAAGTAAGAGACCCCTAAATGAGCACCAGATATCGTTCATTTGAACTTTGCCATTACCTCTCGTTCTCTGTGCAACAAGGAGATCCTTGGCCAGAATACTCTCCCTTTCCTTGCTATGCAAATGTAATAAATTATTGATGGACACAATTAGCAACAGTGGCTTACTGACTGTGCTGTTAATAGGTATGAATAATCCATTTACCCACCTGCTGGGCTTCCTTTCTCTTGTCTCAAGACTGGCAAAAGGGAAACCACACAGTCCCCAGTGCATGTGGGATAATTCTCCAGAGGAAGGAAGAGCAACAGGAATGCATCAATATCCAATCAGGAGTGAAAAGCCCAATTTAATTAATTACTGGAACATTGCTCTGGAGAAATGTGCACAACCTCATCTGAATGAGGGCTCTGGAACAGAATACAGATGTAGGGAAGAATATATTTCCTCTGACTTAAAGCAGGCCCCAAAATGGGCATCCGTGCCTACTAGGTTTCCGGTGGTGGTACATTTGGGTTATGTCAGATGCTACAAAACAGCTGCAAAGGATTACAACAGCAGCAGCTGACTCTGAATGCAGAGTAGTGATAAGATGCTGGTGGCATTCAGCTTTTCAGTACCTGAGTAGCTTTTCTCTCCTGCTTTATTTTCCCAATGGCTCCTTGAATAAATTGGATAGCAGGACTACGTCCCTACCATGGCTCAGAAGACCAGTGATCTGATCTTCTGATATCCAACACCATTGTATTAATTAATACCATTTTAAAAATCATGATTAACTCTCAGGAGTAGTCTTTAGCATCATGTACATTTTGATGATTTAAAAAATTTTTATTGCATTTGTTTCTTACTTTGACATCTTGCTCACATTCACCATTTTCTTGTCATTCCCACTATCCATCAATCAATAAACATTTAAGTGCCTACTATGTGCCAGGCACTGTATTAAGTGCTGAGGATACAGAAAGAGGCAAAAGATAGTCCCTACTGACAAGGAGACTGTAAGCTAAATGAACTGTAACTGCCATGACCTTAGTTCATACCTAGAAGGCACAAAATCTAGCTTCATTTATCCAAACTTATCATTATTTTTTTTGATAGGGGAAGGCAGTATCCTGGACCTGCACTCTAATTAATTAATTCAATATACAAGCATTTTTTAAGTGCCTACTGTTTGCCAAGTCCAATGCTAGGTACTAAGGATACAAAGAAAATAAATGTCACTATCTGTGCCGGGCATGGTGACACATGTCTATAATCATTGCTACTAAGGGATGCTGAGTCTAGAGGCTCTCTTGAGCCTGGGAGTTCTGAGCTGTAAGTAGGCTAAGCTGATTGGCTATCTATACTGAGTCTAGCTTTAATATGGTGAGTCTCCAGAAGTGGAGTGGTCTATCAGGTTCCTAAGGTGGGGCAAACCAGCCCATGTTGTAAAACAGCACATAAAAGCTGTTTAATCTTTATCCACCTTTTCAGGGTAGGACTGGGCCTGTGATTTAACCCCTACATTTTCAGGGTGAGAAAGGGAGACCCAATGTCAACCAAAACCAGTCTGAATTTGCAAAGGGATTACATTCTAATGGGAGAGACAAGAAGAACATGTATAAGGATACACAGAATATGTATAAAGGGAACAAATACAAAAAAATACAAGTTGGGATGGAGGGCATTAACAATTGAGGGGATCAGACAAGGCATCATGTAGAATGTGGTGTTTCAATTGCTTCTTTTTAAAAAAAATATTTATTTCATTCTGAATTTAAGAAATAAAACAAGCATTTCCATAACACAGTAGAATAGAAGAAAAGATGATTATACATGAAACTGCAAATCTATTATGTACAACTTTGCTTTACTTTTAAATATATAACAAAATTATTATGTAACTTTCTTTTTTTTCTTTTTCTCTCCCCCCCCCCAATTGCTTCTTTAAGGAAGAGGGACGTTCTGTGAGGAGGAGGAGGAGAGGAACAAGTGCATTTTTGGGGGGTGGTCATTGTCAAAGCACAGAGATGAGAGATAGAATGTCGTGTGTGAGGAAGACAAGGGTGCCAGGTTGGCTGGGTTGCACAGTGAAGGACGAAAAGATTACAAAGATAGGTTGGGGTCAAATTATAAAGGGTTTTAAAAGCTTAACAGAGGGGCTTATATTTTTTCTGAGAGACAGTAGGGGGCTATTGGAATTTTTTGAGTAGGGAATTGACACATTCAGATCCGCCTTTAAGGAAAATCACTTTGGCATCAGTGTGGAGAATGGATTTGACAGGAAGGTCATTTCAGAGGCTGTTGAAATAAGGTAGGTAAGAGGTGATGAGGGAGTGAACTAAGGTGATAGCCTGCATGAGTAGAGGGAAGGGGTCAGATGTCAAGAGATGTAGAGATAAAAATGGTGAGATCTGACAACTTATTAGTTATATGGGGTGAGAAATAGTGAGGAGTTAAATATAATGTCAAGGTTATGAACCCAGGAGACTGGTGTAATGGTGGTGCTATTGATAGAAATGGGAAAGTTTGGAAGAGGGGATGAGTTTGAGGTTGAGGGCAGGGGGGAGAAGTAACAAGTTTACTTTTAAACTGGATTTCCCAAGACATCTCAGATATGTGTGTGTGTGTGTGTGTGTGTGTGTGTGTGTGTGTGTGTGTGTTGAGTTTGACATGTCTGGGACATCCAGTTTAAAATGTCCATTTCAAGCAATTGGTGATTCATTACTGGGGCTCAGGAGAAGACTGGGGTAAGATTATAGATTTGAAAGTCATTGGCATGGATATAATTAAATCAATGAGAGCAGAGAACTCCCAGTGAGGAAACTCTCCTCACTAATCTGAAAATGATCTGTAAACTCAAGTCTTAGAAAATTGCCTGAACCACTGGGAAGTTAAAGGATTTGAGCCTAGGTCTTCCTAGATTAGGGGCAGCAAGGTCCTGCAGTGGACCAAGTGCTGGGCCTGGAGTCAGGAAGACTCACCTTCCTGAGTTCAAATCTGGCCTCAGACGCTTGCTGGCTGTTGTGACTCTGGACAAATCACTTAACCCTTGTGGCCTCAGTTTCCTCATCTGTAAAATGGGCTGGAGAAAATGGCAAACCACTCCAGTATCTTTGCCAAGAAAATCCCAAATGGGGCCATGAAGAGTGGGACACGACTGAGAACATCCACAAACTTCCTGGGTTATAGTATTAGAAACCCTGGAGCTGGAAGGGAACTTAGGGGCCAGTTCCTCCATTTTAGAGATGAGGAAACTGAAGCCCAGGCAGATGAACAGGTTTATCCAGAGTTATGCAAATAGTGAGTAAGTTATACAAGGTCCTCTAACTCTAAATCTAGTGTTTTTTTCTAATTGTACCACACGGTGTTTCTAAAAAATGCAGGTTAGAATTAAAAGGGATGAGCTTTTTATTGAGGGTTTTTTTTTGTTTTTTCCTTAAATGTGTTTTGTAAACTAAGAATACTAAAACATTTTATGTTAAAGATCAAAGAAAATATCATGGCAGAGGATTATAACTTCTAATTACGATAGGTGGTACTTGAGACAATGTATTCATAGGACCTTTTAAGAAAAGTTTCATAATTAGGTCACAAGAGACTCAGGTTTTCCAAACTTTATGTAGCAATGCCCCCATTTACAAAAAATATATGTTTATATATCATATCTCCTCTGAACATAGTTAACAAAAATATCTATAAAAATGTTTCATTTGTATTTTATTTAAATAAAATTAAGACAAAAAACAAATGAATCTCAGATAACAAATTGAGAAAATTCTTTATACTTTTTACATTCATAATTTATAAAATTAATAAGAACAATAATATTAATGTAATGGATAGATTTATTTTTCATCACAAAATTTTTCAAAATATTGGTGCATTGATGCAAGACCAACTCTATTCAATTAGGCTGTGCTGCCTCTATCCTTGGTTCAATCAATCAAATGTTTATTAAATATTCACTGTATGCCAGGTACTGTTTTACATGCTATTATATCTGTTATATAGGCCTGGGTCATATAAAATACTGTTTATATTTTGTGTTATAGTTATTTGCATGGCAAGTTAGGTGGCATAGTAGATAGAGCACCAGGCCTGGAATCAGGAAGACCTGAGTTCAAATCTGGCCTCAGATACTTACTAGCTGTGTGATCCTGGGCAAGTCATTTAATCATGTTTGCCTCAATTTCCTCATCTGTAAAATAACCTGGAGAAAGAAATAGCAAACTGCTCCAGTATCTTTGCCAAGAAAACCCCAAATGGGGTCACAAAGTTGGACACTACTGAAATGACTGAACAAAAGCTATTTGCATTTATGTCTTAGCCTCTTCACAGAATGTAAACTCCCTGAAAACAGGGATCTTTCTTATAAACCTTGTGGCTTCCTTAGCACTGGGCTAAGCTCATCATGTACACTTGATTGGTGTTAGTTGAATGAATGAATGTTGCTCCTAAAGGAGAGTGCCATTGTCATGCAACTGTTAGTCATAGTCAGACTCATTCTTTGCCTTTGGTTACCCTGTCCCTCCCAGCCTCAGGCACTCTCTTCCTAGAACAAAGACTGGATTCAAATTACCAGAGGAGGAAAAAAAAATCTGATTTATTGTCTCATTACTGTTTTTCTCATATATATACGTATATATAAACACACACACACACACATATACCCATACATACACACATGTACATACATATATATGTGTATATCTATCTAAATATAACCCAGATTGCTACTTTATCCCTATTCCCCCAAATACACATATAGTACACATACTCTCTCACTCTTTCCAAGCCCCACCTTCCACATGTGTATTATCTTCCTTTCCCATCTTACTCTCACCCTCAATGCAGCTCCCTCCGTTTATGCATATCCTCAAATCACTTTGATGACAGATTCTTTCTGTCTGTACTGCTTCCTTCACTACACTCAGTCTGGTCTCTAACCACAAACAGCCCTAGGTCTACTTCCTAATATCTTTAAGTAGGTCTGTGAAATTCAAGATAACCGCATGCCCCCGCAGCCTAGGGCACACAACTGTTCCTGCTTTCCTGGCATGCTCAGGGTCTGACACCAGTCAAGCCAAACTCGTTACTGTCACGCATACACATCCTGTTTATTACTATTCCTTGACTTCGCTTGTATTGCGACATTCACCTGGAATGACCTCCCGCCTCCTTAATGGAACTTCTTTCCCCTGGCTATTCCATTTAACAGTCATTTCTCTGAATCCCTATAGCACCAATACTTAGCATCATTCTTTCATTCAATATAAGTTGATGTCACTCATGTATTGCCTGTATAGGTTGAGCTTTTTCACATGGGTTTGTCTGGATGTGGCTCAAAGAGAAGTGTGAACAGACCACCTAGAGAATCCTCTGTCTTTCTTTAAGAGACACTTTGATTCCTGCCGGGAGGGAAGCAAGAGATTGGGACCATGAAGCAAGCTCACTTTCCTCTCCTCAGGGAGATTAGAATTAAATCAATCCCCTGAATTTTTGCTAGTCTAGGGCTTTCAAACCAGTGTCTTGATTGCTGTCCCTTAACAGGGGAGGAGTGCCTCAAGATATTTCTGAAAGCTTGACTCTCTTTCCACTAAATTCTAGGAACATAAATACCATCATGCATACTGAATATTGAATAAGCCAATTTATTCAAATCAACAGCAAAACTAAATCAGAAAAATTATACAGATTGGTGTAGTGGATAGAGTGTTGAACGTGCAGTCAGGAGGACTTGAGTTAGAATCTTGCTTCAGACACTTATTAGCTGTGTGACCCTGGGCAAGTCACTTAACCTCTCTCAACCTCAATTTCCTTGTCTATCAGGTATTATTATTGTAATAATAACAAGTATCCCTGAGGATTGTTGTGAAGATAAAATGAGATAATATTTGTGAAGTACTTTGCAAACTTTAAAGCACTAAATAAATGCTAGTTATAATATTCTAGATAATATATAGAGTGAATGTGCTCTTCCACTGGGAAAGAGGGAGAGGGGAGAAATAGAGAGAGCAAAGGAGAGAGATGGACAGACAGAGACAGAAAGAGACAGAAACAGAGATGTCATGTATTCACAGGGGCGCAACTGAAATTTACTGATTTGGTACCAGAATGCAGATGAAGACAGAATGATCTCTTTCTCCTTTTTTTTCTCTCTTTCTACCTTTTCTTCCATCTTGGCTTTCTCTGCTCTCATTTTTTCTTTCTTCTCTTTCTCCTCTTTCTCTCTTCCCTCTTTCTTTTTCTTTCCTATTCTCTCTTCTCTTTCCTTTTCCTCCCCTTTTCTTTCTTTTTTTGGTTCACTCTCCTCTCTTCCCTCTTATTCTCCCTTTTTTCTCTTTTCTTTTTCTGTCTTTTCTCTCTCTCATTTCCCTCTCATTTGCTCTCCTTTCTTACTTGTCTCCTCTTTCCCTCTCCCATTCCCTTTTCTTCTTTCTTCTCTCTCCCCTCTTTCTTCTCTCATTGTCCTTTTTCTGTCTTCTCTGTCCCTTCTTTCTGTTTCATCCCTCTCTTCTTTTTCTCCCTTTCTCCATTGCCCCCTCTCTTTTCTTCTAATTGCAAAAGATTATGATTTTTGGTATCAAAGACATTAGCTGGTGAAGTCATGTCTAAAGGAGAACTTTTGCTTTTTGTCTTCTCCTGTTTCTGGTCCTCTGTAAAATATTTCTGTCTTATTGTTGTTATCTCTGATTTCATATCTTCATTCTAGTCTTCCTGCTTCTTTCAAAGGCTGAAGAAATAATCATGTGGTATTTTAACATGGTTCCACGCTTTCGGACTCCTAGACTACCTTGGGAGAGCAAATATTATTGCTTTGATCAAAATGTCTTCTCTCTCTTGACCCCCACTGAGACATCAGGGTTGTGTTGGTAAATGTTTAACAACTGACTTTAACAACTAAAAGAAAAAATGTACACAGGGTACATTTTAAAGTTGAATCTGAATTATTAACATTTTCTTCATCACTTTTTACAGTCTTGACAATCAATAAAACAATAAATCAAGCCCTGATTTCTAGCATTTGCCAATTTCTGTTGTGTAAATGCTCCCACTGAAAATTTAACAATCAGATCTCTTCAGACTGAATGAGCTGGCTTCAGCACACCCCTTCACCTACTAATGTTTCTCAGTAGGTGCACTGCCAAATTAAATTATTCTATCGATGCCACTTTTCACCATTTTGGAATTTGGACTGTGTTTCTAAAGTCACATTAGATAGAGTCTATCATGGGCTAGGCAGAGCTGGAAGAGACCCCAGAGGTCATCCAATAAAGCTCCCTTATTTTATAGATGAGCAAACAGAGGCTCAGAGAAATGAGGTGACTTGCTCAAGGTTGTGTGGGTGGCTAAGTAGCAGAACCAGAATTGGAAACTTCATCTGCTGACCCTAAATTCAGTGTCATTTCCATCATGCTACGTTGCTAGACACATTGTTATGTTGATTGATAGGACATGCCCAGTAAGTGGACAAAATGCTACAGTGACTCCCTGCGGGAACTTTAGTAAGTCATCCTACTAGTAAAATGACAGTAAAAAGAATGGTTTGAGTCATAATGGGAAGTCATGAGGCCGACGTAAGTTCCATTTTCTTATGGAGAGTATGATTATGAGTGGCGGTAGAACCAAATACACAATTTCTAGAGTGGTTTAGAAATCTTTAGCCCAGTATCCCTGATCCTAAGGCCCTTCTACCCTGAGAAGGAGACCTTGCCGTGGTGTTTCCAATGGCTGAATGAGAGGTATTGTGGCATAATGGATAGAGTGCTGAATGTGGGGTCAGGAATATCTGGTGGATGCTCCCCTTCTGACACTTATTAGCTGTGTGACCCTGGGCAAGCCCCTTTGTTCTGAGCTTCAGCCCTCATCTGTTAAAGACAGATAATAAGAGAACCAACTTCTCAGTTATGAGGCTCAAATGAGCTCATGTAGGTAAAGAGCTTTGCAGGCATTAAAGTGTTATATGAATATTAGCTTCCTTAAATTGCTATATAAATGTTTGATATTATTAGAGGCAGCACAGCACAGTATTGAGTTTGTCAAACTTTTTGGGCTTAGGACTCTTTTATATTCTTAAAGTTATTGAAGACCACCCAAAGAACTTTCGTTTATGTGGGTTATATAAATCAATTTTTACTGCATTAGAAATTAAGACTGATAAATTTTAAGATATTTATTAAAAATAACAGTAATGAACCCATTACCTACTAATAAAAATAGCATATTTTAATGAAAAAGAACTGTGTCTTCCAAAACTAAAAAAAAAATCAGTGAGAAAAGTGGCATTGTTTTACATATTTTCACAGGTCTCTTTAATGTCTGGGTAAGTGAAAGACAGATTATCATATAAGCTTCTGTATTCAATCTGTTGTGATATATTGTTTTGGTTGAAGTATATGAGTAAAATTTAGCCTCACACAGGGAAGACTGTTTTAATAGGCAAATGATGTCTTGATATTATGAAAATAATTTTAAATTCACTACTTTTGTGACCATCATTATTTTATGAGAGTATCATTATGAAAAATAGTTTTGAAAGGGTCTTGAGGACCCCCAGTGGACTATGGACCATGTTTTGAGAATTGCTGGTATAGGGGATAGAGAGTTAACCTGTGAGCCAGGAAGATCTGGATTCAAGTCCATCCTCTGACCTATATTGGCTCTGTGACTCTGGGCCTCTTAGTGCTCTAGGCCAAATTCAAACAGAAACAGATTCCTGTGGGAGATTAATGAGTACCACCCAAGGAACTTTAATTTATGTGGGTTACATTGATCAATATTTACTGCATTAGAAATTAAGACTGATAATTTTAAAGATATTTATTTATTACTTCCTAAAAATAACACTAATTAACTTAATTAGTTAATTAAATTATCTATGTTGTATTGTGGGGCAGCTAGGAGGTACAGTGGATATAGTGGAGTGCTAGGCCTGGAGTCGGGAAGATTTATCTTCCTGAATTCAAATCTGGCCTCAGACACTACTAGCTATGTGACCCTGGGCAAGTCACTTAACCGTGTTTGCCGCATCTTATCTGGAAAATGAGCTGGAAATAGAAATGGCAAACCGCCCCAGTATCTTTGCCAAATGGGGTCACAGACAGTTGGACAAGGCTGAAAAGTGACTTAATGACAGAGTTGCATTGTATTTTTATTTATTTTGTTAAACATTTCCCAATTACATTTCAATCTGGTTCAACCATAATCAGGAGTTTTAAGGGACCTTCCATAGCTCAGACCTTTGCTCTGGGCAACTCTTTAGGACTATAAGTTGATGAGAAGATGCTAACTTGTATTGGTAGAAAAAAAGTTCCTCCTAGAGAGGAGAAATTACACTATGCAAATCCTAGATCCAATCCCTATCCCTATTATTATTAATGTATACAAAATCTTTTTAAGTCTGTCTGCTCCAAGAGTGTCATCTTCAGTTGGTTTTTGTTAACCTTGTCCCTTTGACTTCGCTTTAGTTTGAACTTCGCAGTTAGGAGGCTAAGCTATTTTCTCGTTCTTTAGCTAGACTTGGATGGAGGACTTATTGTGGTGACCGAAAATTAGATAGCTCTTTTTGTTTTTTAACGTGGGTACAGTGAAAGAGACACACACCCGTACAAGGCTAGAGAGAAAGAGAGACAAAGAAAAGAGAGACAGAGAGGCACACAGAAGAAGACAAAGAAGAAAGAGGGAGGAGGCGGGGGGGGGAAGAGGGAGAGAGAGAGAGAGAGAGAGAGAGAGAGGTGTATATACACACAGAGGATTGTAATCTAATTTAAATCATGTAATAAAGGTCCCTGCTATGAAGTGTAGCTCCTTTTAGTGTTTCCTGAATGCCTTCCTCATGCTGTGGGGAGCACATTAGTGGGCTTGTTTTATTATTTCAGGATCTTTCCTCCTTTGTGCTGGGGCTTTTGTCCGTGGCTCATTACTCATGGCTCACCCTTTCCCATCTTGGGAGACTCCTTTCTTGGTCATCATCAGTCAGTCAGCACAATTGATTAAGTGCTCACTGGGGTGACGGGCTTTTGTGATGCCTGAGGAAGTATGGGGATGGGCAAATGACTGAGTGAAAATGGATTATTTACAGGTCAGGAATTGAACCAATGAGGTATGTCCAGTGGACTGGCTGGAACACTTCTGAACGTAAAGATTTGTAAATCTTAATGGTGGTATGAGGGCAGGGTATTCTGTTGGAATTCCTGCTTAGAGAATGGAACCATACCTTCTGAAGGAGTTTCAGAGTTTCCTTTTTGTGACATAGATCAAACCCAGTGAGGTTTGTCATTAGAGTAAGTGATTTTTTGGGGCGGGTAGGGCAGAGATGTGACTTTAGTATAAAAATGACAAGAATGAAATAAAAATCATACCTTGGAGGGCAAGGAGAGACTCTGTCTAGGTGCTAATTAAAAGCAACAAGGGAAGAGGGAGAAAGTTATGTGATCAGATGCCATCACTGGTCCCCTGCTGGCTTTTTGGATCAGTTTGGGGCCAGGCAAAGCTGTCAGAGCAGAGCCCCTTCCTGTAGTACTCAGTGTCTTTTAGATTTAGAATACTTGAATAGGAATGGGAAAAAGAAAGATCAAATGAAAGTACAATTTTATTTTATTTTCTCTTTCTTTTCTTGCCTAAGGGTGGGAGTTTCCACTCCACCCCAACCAATGTAATCACAGAAGATCCAGGCATCTAGACTGAATCAAACAATCAAAAACTAACTAGTGATAAGTAGGTCTTTGATCAGTTTGAATGGCAGACAATGGCACACAGGAAATAATCTTGCAATTGATGAAAAGAAACAGACACACCTGTGGACCTATTTTTAACACAGCAAATGAGTTTGGAAATATCAGACAGTGGTGGTTCAATCCTGTGGTGAAAGATTTCTTAGAAATAATTGCCCTAGGTAGGAAAAGGGAAGGACTCTCTCTCTGTCTCTGTCTCTGTCTCTGTCTCTGTCTCTGTCTCTGTCTCTCTCTCTCTGTCTCTCTCTCTCTCTCTGTCTCTCTCTCTCTCTCTCTCTCTGTCTCTCTCTCTGTCTCCTGTTTTCCTCCTTTCTCCCAGCCCCCATTAACCAAGGGACAAGTTTATGAATTTCAAAAAGTTGGATTAGTTGGTGTTCCCACGGTATCCATAGCAGAATCCCAGCGCAGCAGTGGCTGATGGTAATGTCTCCACTAGGAACTGAAAAACAGGCCAAGAACAACCCAGACACAAGAGAAAAAAGGCAGCTTCAGAACTTCAAGGGCACAGAACATAAAATCCAGAGGGTAGAAGGAGTTAACCACTCTGTCTTGGTTTACCATTGCAGGTGCAGGCTGGGCAAGTGATGCAAGAAGGGGTGCTACACTGGGGGCCTTCATCTGGGCTAATTGTGTGGCCCTCTATGCATTTGCAGAGACCCACTATAAATATTCTCTACCCATAATTCTTGTTCTTCGATAGTCTCATTTCTTTGGGGATCCCTGAGAGAAAAATAGACACTTATTTCTTTTTTTGTTTTAGACTGTAATTGGACAGTCTATTTTCTAATATCTTTCCAAGTCAGCCCAGTTTCTTTGAGATAACTTTGCTCATTTGAATGCTTAAGATCTGACATTTGTTGGATTATTGAATCCTTTACTGATATGAGAAGTGTAGATTTTTACATCCCTAAAATATGAATGCCTAGCAGTTCACTTAGAATAGTATACTTGGAGTATAGGGATAGCTCATAAATGTTCTTTTTTCCCCCATTACTTTAAATAGAAGTAGACTGCTTAGTTTATTTATGACATGAGTCCAGACAGCTTGTCTGATATCTTGATGTACTGCAGGTCCATAAGATAAAGTTAGCTTGTTGGCCTATAAACCCCAGTAATAAACTCTAAGTGCTGGAAGTTTCCTTTTGGGAAACCCTTTTAACGTTTACCTGTTTTGTCCTAGCAAGGGATGATTTAAGGTTCTATTTGGATTGCCCTAATAATGTACTGGCAGGGATCCTTTGGAAAATTTCTGGTGCCCTTTAGTATAGAGACCCTGAAGAAATTTATGTCTTCTCCTCCAAGGGATTATCTTATATGTGAAAGGGAACTCTGGGGATATTTGTTGTGCTCTGCGTGAAAGAGACAATTAGAGATGTTTAATCTAGAACTCTAATTGGGTCATTATATGCTAAAGGCTATCATGGAGATTCACCTGGGACAGTTTGTTTTCCTAAAGGAATCAGCATCATCCCCTATTTTCCTCTCCTTTGCTGTTGTTGTTTGTGCTTCGTTCTTGAAGAGGACCATGACATCAGGAAGGTCTCAGAAAATGAAGGAGTACTCCTTGCTGAACTCTTTACATGTTCTCTTGATCCCAAACGCTCCCTTCTATTCTAGCTGCTTTCTTCTTCAAACATGATTTCCTTTTCCTCCCAAATTTTCAACCCATCTTTATTCATCATTTCCTTCCTTACCATCTTTAAAACTCCCAGATCTCATTCATTAAAAACAAAGCGAAACAAAAAACTCACTTGACCCTACTACTTGACCCTTTCATGCTAACATCCTATATCCCCCCTCATTTTCACAGCCAAACTCCTAACAAAAACTATCTACACTTGTTTCCTCTTTTTCTCATCTCCCATTCACTTTTTTTTTTAGGCAAGTGGGGTTAAGTGACTTGCCCAGAGCCACACAGCTAGTAAGTGTCAAGTGTTTGATCTGAGGTCTGATCTGAACTCAGGTCCTCCTGACTTCAGGGCTGGCGCTCTATCCACTGTACCACCTACCTGCCCCTCCCATTCACGTCTACATCTAACTTTTATACCTATCCGTAGAATGAAACTGCTTTCTCCAAGGTCATCAATGACTTTTTAAAGATCTTTTTCAAATCAGCAAATATCTACCTTATCTCCCTCCCCTACCCCCAATTGAAAAAGAAAGAGAAACAAAACTCCTTTTACAAACATATGTAATCAAGGAAAACACATTTCTGTATTGGGCATGTCCAAAAAATTTTGTTTCATTCTGTACTCTGGGGTCTTTCCCCTCTCTATAAAGAGGTGAGTATCACATTTCATCCTTAGTCTTCTGGAACTGTGGCTGGTAACTACACTGATCACAGTTCCTAAGTCTTTCGATGTCGTCTTTTTTGTCTTTACAATATAGTTGTCATTATATAAATTATTTTTCTGCTCCTGGTTACTTTACTTTACAATAGTTTATATGACTTCCCAGGTTTTTCTGAAACCATAGCCTTTGTAATTTCTTATTGCACAGTAGTATTTTATTACATTTAAATACTGTAACTTATTCAAACCATCCTCAGTTGATGGGCGCCCCCTTACATTCCCATCTCAAATGGAGCTATGAATACTTTGTACATCCTTGTTTAAAGTTTGTTTTTGCTAAGGCTAAACCTCTTCTCTAATTCCCCTTTCTCTTTTCTCTCTCTTTATGTTTCCCTGTTGACTGAAGTATATTTCTGTACTCAATTCTTTCTCTCTGTCTCTCTGTCTCTCTCTCCCTTCCTCTCTTTCCCTTTGAGTACTTCAGAGGAGGGTGAAGTTCAAGCATCAACCTTTCCTTCTACCCTTCCTCTTCATTTGTGTAGACTTCTACTTGCATTCCCTGATTATGTGAGATAATTTCCCCTAACCTTCTTTTCCCTTTACTAAGTGTATTCCTCTTCTCCTCCCTTTTCATCTTCTTTTAATATCATCAAGACCTAATAGAATCACTCCAAAGCCTTCTGTCTATTTAGACTCCCTTTATGACCTCTGATGATGATAGAGGGAACATACTTGTTATCTTCCCATATTAGACTAGAAATGGTTTTGTCTCTTAGGATTGTTTATTTATGTTTACCTTTTTATGTTTCTTTTGACTCTAGTGTTCGCAGTTCAAAGTTTCTATATAGCACCTTGGTCTTTTCATCAGGAATGCTGGAAGTCCTCTAGGTCATTAAAGGCACATTTTTCCTCCTGTAAGATAATACCCTGTTTTGATTGATAAGAAAACTCTTGGTTGTAAGCCTATATCCCTTGTCTTCTGGAATATTATATTTCAAGTTCTCCACTCCTTTATAGAAGTCACTGCTAAATAGTATGTGATCTTGTGTCTCTTCAGTAATTGATTTCTTCCCTCTCCCCTCAACTACTGGCAGTATTTTTTCTTTGACCTAAAAGCTCTGGGTTTTGGCTATCATATTCCTAGGAGTTTTCATTTTGGGCTTTTTTTCAGGAGATGACTTTTCAGGAGATGGAGTCTTTCTATTTCGACTCTGCCCTCTCATTCTAAGAAATTGGGGCATCTACTAAGATTTTTTTGAAATATAATGTCGAGGCTACTTTTTTGGTTGTGGTTATTACGTAGTCCAATGATTCCTAAATTTTTTATCTTCAATCTTTTCCCATTTGGTTGTTTTTTGCTTTGAGATACTTTATATTTTCTTCTTTTTTTTCCCTAGTTCTTCAAGCTTTGTTTTAGTATTTCTTGTTGTTTCACATAGTTATTGGCTTCTATTTCATCCATTTTAATTTTCAGAGAGTTTGTTGTTTGGTAAGGTTTAGTAACTTTTATGCCAAGCTATTAATTTTCTTCCAATTTTTTCCTTTCATAATTCTCATTTCTTTTTCAATTTTCCTTCTAGCAATTTCATTTCATTGACAAAAATATTTTAAAACTCCTTAATAAACACCTTTTGCTTTATCTCTTCCTAGAATTCTAGTTGAATTTGTGACCACACTGCGCTTTTCCTTGAGGGTTTGCTTGTAGATGTTTTAGAGTCATTCTTTCTTTCTTTCTTTATTTGTATTTCAAGATCCTTGTCAACATAAAAGCTTGGATTTTCTTTTTCTAATTCTTGCAGCCTACTTCCTGACTTCAGGATTTATTGCTGCTGGACTCAGTCACTAGTAGGCAACTGGAAAAGTATGCTAGTTTAGAGTGAAAGAACTGCAAGTTTCCTTTTGTCTAGCATTTGTATGTTGGTTATTCTTCCTGTTCAGGCCGAGCTGGATGATGCAACTGAGCCCCTACTCTGCTCCTGAGGTGCAAACTTGATTCTCTCTTGGCTCGCAGCCTAGGGTCCACAACTGCTCCTCCTTATCCCTTCATATCCTATCACTTGCCAAGTCTTGTCAATTTTCCCTCTCAATTTCTTTTTCATCCATCCCTTTATCTCAATGCATACCTCAACCTACTTAGTCTAGGTGCTTATCACCTCTCATCTGGACTATTGTAGTAGCCTCCTGTCTGGTTTCTCTGAATCCAGTCTCTCCTCACTCTAATTCATCCTTTATAGGGCTGCTAACTTGATATTTCTATGACACAGGACTTGTGACAATTCAGTAGCTCCTTGTTGCCTTTATGATGGAGGACAAACCCCTCTGTTGGACATTTAAGCTCTTAATAATAATATGGATCTATCTTATTTTTCTAGGCTGATTATGTGTTAACTTCTTCAAGGATTCTCTTTTTGTAGTCACCTGGTATACTTGCTATTTCCCATACATGGCATTAGATCTTCTGTCTTTGCTTTGACAGACTGTCTCACGTTTGGAATTCTCTCGCCTCATCTCTACCTCTTAGAATCCTTATCTTCCTCTAAAGTTTAGATAAAATTCTATCTCCTTGAAGAAGCCCTTCCTGATTCCCCCAGTTGTTAGTTGCCCCCATAGGTCTTCTGCTTACCTGTCTGTGAACACATTGATCTCTCAAGCAAAATATAAACTCCTTGAGGGGAGGGATTGTTTCATTTTTGAATTTGTATCCTTCACATCTAGAAGAGTGTCTAGCACATAGTAAGTGCTTAATAAATGCTCGTTAGTACTTAGCTTATGATAATTATATTATTATATAATATTATAATGATATTATATTAATTAGCATTAATTATATTATATAATATAATTATATTATTATATAATATAATGGAATGTTATATAGTAGTATATTATATAATTGTAGTAGTATAGTATTATAGTATAATTATAGTATTATTACTTGATTACTACTATTACAACAGGAACAAGAACTTCTACTACTAATACTATTACTGCTATGGTTACTACCACCGCCATCACCATCACCCCCTCAAAGCCCAAACCATCATTGATCTTGTTTGTATTAGTGTCACTAGCCCATGAATATTAAATATAAATATAAAAGAATAATAACAGGTTAGTGACTCATCCCAAGACCCTTTCTATCTGAACTTCATAGAACAAGATAAGAATGAGAGGATCAAAATAATTAATAACATCTGTAATAATGCATCCCTTTACATTATTGTTGACTTTGTAAATTAGTGTTGCTTTTGTAAATAATTCTCTTGGTTTTGCTAGCTTACTCTTGCATTAGTTCATACAAGTTCATATTTCTATGATTTTTTCACGTTCATTATTTCTCATGGCACAATAATATTCTATTATCTTCATATATTCCTGAATATTCAGCCATTCCAGTTGCTGGATACCTACTATGTTTTCAAATTTTATTACTTCTGTGCTTCTCTACATATTTTTGCATATATGGGTTTACTACCTTACTATTGTTTTAATTGAAATTTCATTAAATTACTTGAATTTTAAAATAAATAATTATGTTTGCAAATAGTGATTATTTTGTCTATGCTTTGCCTCTGCTTTTTTTCTTAATTTCTTTTTCTTGTCTTAATGTAGCTAGTACTTTTAGAATGCTCCCAAATAATAGTTGTGATAAACAGTGTCCTTGCTTACCTATGATTTCACCAGAAGGGTTTCTTGTGGTTTTAAATTACAAATAATGCGAGCTGGTGGTGTTAGGGAGATATTATTCATCATGTTAAGGGAGGGTTTATTTATCCTAAAACTTCTTAGTGTTTTTTTTCTTTTACATAAATAAGTACTCTATAGATAAAATCATGTTGATTTTTAATTTTTGTTACTAATGTCATATTTATATAGTAGGTGCTTGATAAATACTTGATGACTGATACTGGCTCACTTTTTGAATATATTGTTAAAACATTTTGAAAAATGTTTTATTCAGTCTTGCATCAATAATCATTAGTGAGAGTGAGCTATAGTTTTCTTTTTTTTCTACTTTTTAACTCTCTTGTTTGAGTAGCAACACCAGATTTGTCTCATAGAAGGAGTTAGGTAATGTGTCTTATATTTCTATTTTTGGCAAGCAATTTTTGCAACATAGGGTTTTTTTGTTTAATAAATATTTTGATAGAACTGTTAAGTTCATCTAAGCTTGTTTTTTTCCCCCTCTGGGAAAAAATTTTTGTCTTGTTCAAATTTTATTTTTGAGTTTTAATGTTTAGACTATTTTTTGTTTTTTTGTTAGACTATTTTTCTGTTAATCTGGGTATTATATATGTATAAATAGTAAATATTTATCCATCTTATTTAAATTTTCAGGTTTTTTGTCTAATAATTGGGTCCTATAGTTTGTGACAATTTTTTCTTCTTCCTTTGTTGTGAAATTCTCTTTTTCATTTTAGATTTCAAACATTTTCTATTTAAAAAAAAACAAATTTGCTTATGATTTATTTTGCACTTCTAAAAACTTGTTTTATTTAACATCATAGTAGTTTCTTTGTTTTCAATTTTCTTTTATCTTTAGAATTCCTTTTTGAATTTACATGTGTTTTTTTAGTTTTTAATATTTTAAAGAGAAATTTCATGCTCAATTCATCGATTTCTTCTTTTTTTCCTTTTATTATGTGTTTAGAGAGATAAAATTTCCTCTTTTGCAATTTTGGTTGCATTCAAGAAGTTTTGGTGCATAGTCTTATTGTTATAATTTTCTTTGATATAATTATTTATATTTCTATGATTTTTTTCCCTTATCTCCCTCATTCTATGGGATTACACAATTTAGTCTCCATTTAAGTCTGAATGATTTCTCCAAATTTCCCTTTTTGATGTCAATTTTTATTGGGTTGTGGTCTTCAAACATTTCTGTGTTTTTTTATACATTCTTCATATCCTAGTGCAAGGTAAATTTGACAGATGCAGGTTATATGTGTATATATGTACACATATATATCTACAACTGTCAAATTTACCTTACTATATACATATCTATATAGTTGTGTATACACACATATCTGTGTGTGTATATATGTCTTTCTCTCCATGCCTTAAATTTGTTTATCATCCAAATTTTATTATATTTAGTTTTTCCAATATTTTATTCAGATCTTAAACTTCATTCTTGTTTATTTTTCTTTAAGATGTGCCTAAATCTGAAAGAGCCATGTTGGAGTCCCTGAGGATAATTGTTTTCTGTTTAGTTCTTTCTAGAGTTCAGTTATCTTTTCCTCTCAACATTTAGATATTATGTCATTCATTTTGAATGGTGTGGTTAAGTTCACTTACCTTGGTAGTACACTTCCTAGGGATGTCACCATAGATGATGAAATTGAATCACACATTGTCAGAGCTAACTCAGTGTTTGAGAGACTGAAGGAAAGTGTGGGAGAGAAGAGGTATTAGGCTGCCTGCTAGACTGAAGGTCTATAGAGCTGTTGTGCTGATGTCATTGTTGTATGCCTGTGAAACCTGGACAGTATACCAACATCATGCTAGAAAACTGAATAGCTTCCATTGGAATTATCTTAGGAAGATTCTTAAGATCACCTGGTAAGATAAGGTACTGCACACTGAGGTCATTTTTTGGGCTGAATTACCAAGCATTCAAATTCTACTGTGGAGAGCACAACTGTCATGGGCTGGCCACACAGACTGAATGTCAGATTTTATGGAGAACTTGCACTTGAAAGAGCTCACCTGAAGGTCTGAAGAAGTAGTACAAGGACACTCTCAAAGCCTTTCTGAAGAACTTCAGTATCAATTGTGAGACATGGGAGATGCTGGCACAAGATGACCTAGCATGGTGTGCCTGCATCAAAGAAAGCACTGTACTCTATGAGGAAAACAGAATCACAGAAGCATAAAGGAAGCATGAGATAAGCAGATCTAGAGACATCTCTATCTCAAATATTTTAATGGACTATTTGTGCCTTCTGAACTCTTATTGGACTAATCAGCAACAGCTAAACACTCTATACCCTGACCCCAACATCATGATGTCATCAATCCTCTTCAAGTATGAAAGATGAACAACATTATGTCATTCAGTAAAATAATACCAATTTCATTTAATTATCTATATTGCCTTTAAGCATAATGTGGTTTCCCTGCTTTTCTCTGTTGATCCTGTTTCTTTTTATCATCGCCTTGTCTGAGTTCACGATTGCCACTCGTATTTTTTTGGATTCAGTTGAGATTTATTTTTACACTCCAACCCATTGTTTTAACTCTGTATGTATCTTTATGTTTTAAATGTGTTTCTTGTAACAACAAAATATTATGTTTTGCTTTCTGATCCATTCTGCCAGCATTGAATTTTACAGGTGAGTTCATCCAATTTGTGTTCATGGTTTTAATTGTTAGGTTTGTTTTCCCTTCCATCATATCCTATATATTTCCTCTTTTTGTCCTCCTCCTCCTCCTTTAAAAAGTGTGGGAGGTGGGAGGGGGAAGGTAAGAATTAAGTCATTGTGCTTTTTTTGTAGTTGGAACAGGCTGATCCAAATCCTTTCGCTTCCTCCTCTTTACCCAGTCCAGACCCAGATCACCAGTTTCTAGTCTCACCCTTTCTTTTTCCAATCTTTTAAAACCAGTTTTCCATGATTGAAGTTTATTTTGCTTGTTGCTGTTCCATAAGCCCTCCCTACTTCCATTCTTTCTCTTAAATAAGCTTTCTTTATTCCCTTTTCCCAGCCTAACTCCCTGTTTATTTTAGGTCTACCCTATGCTCTTCTTTTCTAGCACAACCTTCTCTTGTCCAGCTGGGATAAAGATGAGGTTCATAAGATTTTCCACTACTCTCAGCCCTCAGCTTCACACTTACATGATCTCCTTTGGAACCTCAAATTATGAAAAATAGTAAATTCTTTCTTCCTCCTCTTAATTCCACTCCTAGAGTATTCCTTTTTTCTTTCCCTCATAAAAAAAATATCTTCCTGAGTTTGCCTTTCTCTTTTTCTGAGTTTAGTTCATGTTTTTCTGAATTTGGCTTTCTGCCAATTTTGTGGCAATCGTATCTGAAAGCAGACCTTTCAAATGAATCCTACATCCTTGCCAACCTACCAGGGGAAGTACTTGTCCTGATCTATTTACAAGATGTGAGAATCAGGTATTGTGCTGGCTATTAGTAATAAGCAAAGGATCATCAGGACTTCATGTAACAGTACTTTATTATTTTCAGAACTAAGGGCAAAACCCTATCTTAGGGACTGTAGCTTACAGTTATGAGAACTTAAAAGAAACAAAACATGAACATGAACTCAAAAAGGGATAAAAACACCCATATTACACCACAGTGCTCCTGGGCATAATAGTTTTCCTGGCTTTAACTAATATAATCTTCGAACCAACAAGGCTGTACCCTTTTTGTGAGACTGTCTCTGTTTTATAAGAGAGAGTGTAGAAATAAATGCCAGGTGACTCCTCTTTACCAGCCAAAAAAAAAATTATTTCCTTTACTTCGTGGCTCCAGTGAGTCACCAAGAAGTTTAACTGAAAGACCGATGCCCTATGGTTCTACAAGACCTGCTTTCAATGGTTATACTGTTGGCGCAGAACGTTGGGTAAATGTTTAACATATGTTCAGTGTAGCAATGCCATACTGGCTCACGTGGCCACTTTGTCTTTTATAGTATGGATGCCATGACTTCAGTTATTATAGTAGTAAACTCTTTTGTTCTAGCTCTATTGTTCCTAGCAAAGACTAAACTTTGTGGCAAAAATAAGTGAAGAATATGGGCAGATAAAGCAGTGTTCATATTTTATTCTTATTTGTATTATAAAACTTTGGCTGAGTGTGGATGGAGATAAAAACTCAAAACAAGTCTAAACATCATCTTGTTAATAATTCAGCAATACTGACTGCTGTTGGACAGAGTGACATGTTGAGCATAAGAATACTGACAATTTTTGCTGACCAATATCTTCTATCCTATCTGCTTCATGGTACTGTTTTTAGTTGGCACCATCCTTTCAACATATCCATTTGTTTGAGAATGATAAAGTATCATAGCTATGCTAGAATTTTAGGGCTGGGGATGGTGGACATTAAGGTTCATTAAATCCATCTCCTTTATTTCACAGATTCTGAGTGTTTGTTTTAAACCATATGGGCCTTGATTAACCTACCAAGAATAACAAAAACCGAGTGGATGAGGCACATTTATTTTATATAAAGATACTTATTCAACCCCACCCTTTTGATTTCAATGAAATAAGCATAAGGAATAAATTTTAGGTGTCACAATTGATACGTTCATAAGATTTGACTTTTAAACATGTATTTCTATTTCTCCCACATACACACATATATCCCTATCTATAGGGGTTTTTCTTTTCAATATTTTGCCTAGGACCACGTGCAACAAGGCACTTATATTTTGAGGGCTTGCTACCAAATTTATTGTTGTTGTTTAGTTGTTTCAGCCCTGTCTGACTCTTCACGATCTCTTTTGGTGCTTTCTTGGCAAAGATACTGGCATGGTTTGTCATTTCCTTCTCCAGTTCATTTTTATAGATGAAGAAACTGAGGCAAACAGAGTTAGGTGACTTGCCCATGGTCACAGTTATTAAGTGTCTGAGGCCAGATTTGAACTCATGAACTCAATAACATGGTCTGCTAGCAAATTTTTGAGCTTATTTTGTTCTGTCAACTGAAACAAATGATTGAATGTCTTTCTCTTTCAATCCATGCTCACCTATACTGCCTGAACATGGGATTCAATATCAGGGCTGTTGAGATGATGGTGATAACTCAGACAGTGTTCTTGCCCTAAATTTCTTAAAAGCAGGAGTATAGGTAAAGGCAGACCAGCTTTTAAGAATGAGATTGTATGGAAATCAATCATTTGTGTTGCAAATAATTGTTACAGAGCTTTGATTTTTACAACAGAGTTTTGAGATGGAATGTGATATACTTCAAACCTTTTTGAGTTATCTATTACAACTGAAAAACTCTTCCTCTAGGATGATCCTGAGGCTAAAATAATGAAGATGATGATGATGATAATAATAATAATAATAACTTTAAGGGTAATACAATAAAGTACAATATGGTGTTTCAAGGGATGCAAAAGCGCTTTTACAAATACTGTCTTGTTTGAGCCTCGCAACAACCCTAGGAGGTAGATGCTATTATTATCACTTTGCAGATGAGGAAACTGAGTCAGACAGAGGCTAAATGACTTGCTTAGGGTAATGCACTTGATAAGGGCACCTAGCTACCTTGTTAGAGGAAGCATTGGGAGGCTTGATGGAAACTTCTGCTTCCAGTAGCCAAGATAGCAGAGTAAGAAGTAAGTTACTCTCACCCTCTCTTATTGAACTCTGAAAACCCAGAACATATCACCCTAGGAACAACCAACCCTGGAACAGCTGAGCCAGCAGAAAGATAGAGTGCAGCAGTCATGTAGCTCAAGAAGCTTGGGTGATTGATGGGAAAGGCCCTTCTTGCTCTGGGGTAGGAGGAGCAGTATAGGATAGGAGGCATCTCAGAAAGCCAGCGGCAAGCCTCAGGTCAGCATGCAAGGGGGAGATCCTGAGACCCAGGGTAGTGGAGCAGGCAAGGGTCAATACCAGGACCCCCTGAATACCTCAGGACAGGCAGGGGAACCAGCAGACACCATTTCAGAAAACCACCATATTCGATGGCCTTCTCCAGCAGCCAAATCTTCTGGTGCCTCAGCACAGTTCCAGGAAGCACAATTGCAGGAAGCAAAGTTCCAGGCTGACAGACATCCTCTAGCAGCAAAACATCGCTGTGCAAGGCCCAAGTGAGCAGGCATCCCCCAGGGGACAGAATCCCCACCCCCACCCTAAGAGCTCCAGTGTTGCTGATCCCAGCCCAGACCAGTTAAACTGCCAGAAACCTACAGCCTCCAACTGCCAGCATCTGATGCCCCAGCACACAAAGCCAGTGACCAGGTCTGGGGATCCCAGCACAAGAAGCTTGGGTCAGTGCCCCCTGCACCCCAGTAGGAGAGCTTAACTTTTTTTTTACAAGTCAGGAAATACTCAAACACCATGAGCAAAAAGCAAAAACAGACAATGACCATAGATTCTTATTATGGGGACAGGGAAGATCAAGCACAAATTCAGAAGAGGACAATATTATCATCACACCCACACTGAAACCTCAAAGGAGAATATGAACTGGTCTCCAGCCCCAAAAGCCTTCTTGGAGGACCTCAAGAAGAATTTTAAAAGTCAAATAAGAGAGGTAAAAGAAAAATTGGGAAAAGAAATGAGAGGTATTTGAGAGAGACAGTCAATAGCTTGGAAAGGAAGGACAAAAATTTACTGTACAAAACAAGTCCTTAAAAAACACAATTGGCCAAATGGAAAAAAAGTACACTGAAGAAAACAACTCCTTAAAAAGTAGAATTGGTCAAATGGAAAAGGAGGCACAAAAACTCACTGAAGAGAATAACTTCTTAAAAAGTAAAATGGGCCAAATGGAGAAGGAGGTACAAAATTTAAAAGAATTTGTTAAAAATTAGAGTTGGGCAAATGGAAGCTAGTGACTCTATGAGAGATCAAGAATCAGTCAAACAGAAACAAAAGAATGAAAAAATAGAAGAAAATGTAAAAGACTTCATTGGTAAAACAACTGACCTGGAAAACACATCCAGTAGAGATAATTTAAAAATTATTGGTTTACCTGAAAACCATGATGAAAAAAAAAGTCCAGACAGGAAGCATTGGGCTCTACCAAATCAACAAAATTGTGTTTACTATGTGCAATATACTGGGGAAACAAAGACAAAAATGAGATAGCTTTTACCCTCAAGTCCCTCCTTCCATTGAGGAATACAACATATACACAAACAATAGTAATAATAATAATGAGAATAACTAGCCTTTATGTAGCACTTTATGGTTTGTAAATACTTTACATGTGTTAATCTCATTTGATTCTCATAACGTTCTTGGGAAGTAGGTGCTATTATTATCCCCATTTACAGATGAGGAAAGTGGGGCACAGAGAGGTTTGATTTGAACTCAGGTTTTATGGATTCTGAGTCTAACCTGTTATGCACTGTGATACATAGCTGCCAGAATAAATATAAATAAATTAGTATAGTTCAAATAAAGGAATAAAGTTGAGAGAGAGAGAGAGGGAGAGTATGCACTAAACAACTTGGGGGAGAGGGAGGAAAGATGGAATCAGGAAAGGCTTCGCTGAGGAGATGGCATCCAAGTTGAGTTTAAAGAAAGACAAAGGTTCTGAGAAATAGAGATGAGAATGGACCACATTCTAGCCATGGGAAATGGCTTGTGTGAATTGGAGGAGGAAGATGGAGTATTAAGTTCAAGAAATGGCTTGTAGTTCAGTATGGTTTAAATGTAGCCAAAAGGTTGAGTATGAAAGAAGTCTAGAAAGGGTGGTGGGATGCAAATTGTGAAAGACCTAAATACCAGGTGTAAGAGTCTGTATTTTATATAGAAAATATGGGGGAGGGGAATTTTTTTTAATAGTCGACAAAAAGTAAACACTGAGATCTTGCATTCTCTGTATTTTTGGCCAATGGTGTGACTATAAAGATATGATTCTGTCATACCATTTCAGAAATTGCTCATATAGTAGCACTGAGCCAGGTGTTATAACTTTTTAGTGTTATTTGCATTGATAAAATCATGTCCACTGAACCATTTAACAATGTCATGGAATTAGGTGGTGCATAGCTTGCTTCTTTCTGGGATCCTCAAGAGAGAACCAAAGTTACATCCATATGAGTCTTAAGGAATCAGCTACCTTACATCAACTCTTCAAAAACCAAATCAGTCATTTTAAGTATGAGGACTTTTTAAGTTGCATGTGGAAGGCATAATAATTTGCCTACCAAGAATGCCTGATAATAGAGTTACATTTCTAGCTTTACCTGGATGCCAACCTCATCATGAGAAAAGGTGCTGTGACAGGTATGAATAAACATGCAAAAGACAAACAGGTTTTCACATGGCTATCTTTTGCTACTTCAAAATCTACTATGGGAGAAAAAATAACCCATACTAGAAATCACACAGCACACTACTAAGAAACACTTAAAAATATGTATATATATGTGTATATATATATATATACACACATGTATATATGTGTATATATGTATATATATACACATGTATATATGTGTATATGTATGTATGTATATATATATACATATATATACACATACACATATACCTTATCACCTCCTGGCATAAAGACATAAGAGAAGCATCAGGGGAACAATATGAATATATTACTCAGCATGTTTGGGGGACAGGAAGGCAGCTCAGAGTGTAGCTCTCTGAGTCAGGAAGTCCTGAGTTCAAATTCTGCTTACTATTTGTATGATTCTGGGCAAATCACTTTACCTCTCTCAACCTTAGTTTCTTTATCTGTAAATTGGGGGTAATAATAGCACCTTCCTTGCTTGGTTTTTGTGAGGATCAAATAAATTAATACATGTAAAGAGCTTTGCAAACCTTAAAGCACTGTATAAATGCTACCTAGGCTAGTTACTTTCTTTACTAGTCATTTCGTTTGTTTGCTTGCTTTTGGTTAGGCAATGGGGTTAAGTGACTTGCCCAGGATCACACAGCTAGTAAGTGTTATGTGTCTGAGGCCGGATTTGAGTCCTCCTGACTCCAGGGCCGGTGCTCTATCCACTGCCCCACCTAGCTGCCCCTTTACTGGTAATTTCATTGGACTGATTAGATGCCCTTGCATCTGGTTAGCTTGCTCGTTTAGAGCAGTGGTCTACAACCTTTGATTGGGTATCCCATCAATAAAAACAAAACAAGACAAAAGAAAAAATCCAACTAACCAACCGAACAAAAAATAAGTATCTCCAATGTGTCCATATATATTTGTTGATAAATTATACAATATACTGTGTTATATACATTTTAAGACAAAAATAAAAATTAAAGGGGATGAGATAAAGATTAAATAAACATTAACAATTTTATTGATTAATGGGATAAATGTTTTCTTCTTACTAAAATATTTATATCATCAATATTGATATTAATATTATCAACAGCTGTTATTAATATTAATAACATTTTATTGTGAGCAATGTGATTGGATATGTTTATCCTGGAAATAAGGCAGTTATACATAATAATTGTAAATCATTTTTGATTAATTTGTTTGATATAGCTGGATAAGCAGGTAAATTTATTTTTCAAAAAGAATACTTTTTAATTAAAAGATACAAAAGGCAACAATCAAATGATAGGTCATGATAATCAATGAACTTCCCAACTTTTCAGTAGTTTCTTTCTATGGTGATATTCATCATACCCAACGCAAAACCAAGCAAGAATGAAGTGTCTCTTATTTAATATGGGATCATAGGATTAGAGATCTAGAACAGGAAGGGGTGCCAGAGGCCATTTATTCCAATCCCCTCATTTCACAGATGAGGAAAATGAGGCCCAGAGGGGTTAAGTGATTTTTCTACAGTCACATAGATAGCAAGTTTTCCATGTAAATCCATTCCACTTTCTTTACATAGCTCTGCTTAGTAGTTGGTATTATACCTTAATTTCCTATTCATGCTTGGATATTTTAGTTGTGCTTTTTTTTATGGGTCTGAGGGGTAGTGAGAAAGCTAATTTGGTTGAATTGTAGATTCAAGAAGGGGAATAATGAATAATAAGGCTGAACAGAGTCAGGTTGTAAGGACTTTCAATGCCAAACAGAGGAGTTTGCATTTGATCGTAGATTGGGAGCTGCTGGAGTTTACTGGGTGTTGGGATAGCATAATCAGACCCGACCTTAAGGAAAATCATTTTGGCAGCTGGGTGGAAGACCATCTGGAATGTGGAAAGACTTGAGACAGGGAGACCAATTAGTAGACCATTGCAACAGTACATTTGAATTAGAGTGACGGCTGAGTGAAAAGAGAGAAGGGGATGGATGCAAGACATGTGGAGATGGAAAGGAAAAGATTTGGCAACTGCTTGGGTAGGTGGAGTGAGTGAAAATGAGAAGTCCAAGATAATGTCACATTTGGGAACCTGAGTATTTAGGTGGTATGTCAGAAAGAAATAGGAGAGTTTGGGAGAGGGATAAATTTTGAGGTAAAGATTATGTAATGAGATCTGGAATGTAGAGATCAACTCATCCATGCTTATTCACCCTGTATAACTCATTCTTTCCCAACCAAAATGAAAAGAAAGAGGGTTTGGGCTCTTGTTCATAATTAGCTGACATGGAATGCAGAGCTTGTCCTCCTTCCCTCCCCAGGAGCATCTGCCACAACCAGAAAGTGACCTTGGGAGCAGGAGATGGAGATGATAGAGGAGGAGGGATTTTCCTTTACAACTGATGCTGTGGGTACCCAGGTGGATTTTAACTGCCCTCAAGGGCCAACAACCAATGAAGATGGATAGAAGACAGGAGCTTGGGGGGTTACCAGGGGAAGAGGAAAGGGTATGAATTTGTGGAGTGTGGGGTTATTGGACAATAATGAGTGAAGTGTATTTGTGGTGTTGAGACAAATCGCATGATGTGCTATTGCATGGAGAGTGGCATAAGAACTATTCAACATTTTACTATTCACCCCTTGAGCTAATGCCATGGACCCTCAGTTCATGCTTCCACTTTGGAGATCATTGCATACTATTAAGGAGGCCAGTATTGTAAGCTTCATTCCTCATAGGGCTTATCTTCTCTTTTCTAGATGACTGCTGTCCGTCACAGTATAAAAAACCTGATAACTATGATGAAGGTGGCAATGGCAATAGGAATTTGGCAGTTGAGGGGAATTCAGGGGGTCTTATTTTTTTCATTTTATAGATGAGAAAACTGAGACTCAGAGGTTACATGACTTGTCCCAGTGTTACACACCTAGAATGAATCTGGGGGCAGGATTTGAACTCAGTTTTTAATGACTCCGTATCCAGCGCTTTTTCCACAATGCTACCTAGCAACTTAGAAAGATAAGAGGTTTCAATGGCAACAGAAGTTCTCCAGTTGAAGGGAATTAAGGAGAAGGTAGAAGATAGTATCCAGTTACACACGACCAGGTTTGTCTATACCCACAAAACAGTGAGTGTAATGAATTTGAATACTTGTCATCTGGCTCAATATACTGTTGCTTACCCACTCCCAAATTCTTGATTTTGGCACTCTGAAGCTTGCCTTTTTAGATTTGGTTGCAATCTGGTGGGTACCTCATTCTACTTTAGTTTCTGGCTTGTATCCTTGGGCACAGAACTTTTACTTGCTCTTCCTTGATTCTTTCCATCTTTGCTCCAATGCCTGCAGAGGAATCTTGATTGAAATCTCTCCTTTGCTCTATAGTTCTGAGCCCTAACCTTTACCATCATGGAACCTCCAGGCTTCAGGAATCCCTAAGTGGGTCAATCGTTTAGCCATAAATAACCCCACCCCCCACACCTAATCATGGTCATTCATTAATGGGTCACTGATCAATGGGGAGTTTGATGAGACAATATAATTGATCAATACAAGTATATTAAAAGGTCGTTTGGCTTCATAGGAAGTGAGCTGGATTTGGAGTGAGGAAGACTTTGGTTCAAATTCTACCTCAGGTACTTACTAGCCATATGATCATGAGAAAGTAACTTTAACTTCTTTAGCTTCCATTTCTTAATTTTAAAAATGGGGATAATAATGCGTGTAGTACCTATGTCAATCAATCACTAAGCATTTATCAAGTGCCTACTATGTGCCAAGCATGACGCTTCAGACAAAAATTAAATAGTTCCTCCCCTCAAGGAGCTTACATTCTAGAGGGGGAGATGATATGTAAATAATTAGGTGTGTAAAAGATATACATGTATATATATGCAAGTATGTATATTTGCATACACACATATACATATACACACTATATATACTGTATATATTCATGTATATATACATATATGTGTTTATATATGTGTGTATGTACAGATAGATAGATAGATATAGTAGGGGCAACTGAATGGCACAGTGCTAAGTGTGTAGTCAGGAAGACTCACCTTTGTGAGTTCAAATCTGACCCTAGACACTTACTAGTTGTATGACCATGGGCAAATCACTTAACCCTGTTTGCCTCAGTTTCCTCATATGTAAAATGAGCTAGAGAAGGAAATGGCCAACTGTTCCAGTATCTTTGCCAAGAAAACCCCAAATGGGGTCATGAAGAGTTGGACATGACTGAACAACAACAACACATATATGAATATATAGTAGATGGAAGGTAATTTCAGAGGGGAAGGCACTAAAGCTAGGGGACTGGGAAAGACCTCCTCCAGAGGGAGGTGTTTGAGGGGAATCTTCAAGGAAGCCAGGGATTCTAAGAGGCAGAGGTGAGGAGGGAGACAGACAGTACAAAGTCACAGACACGGGAGTTGGAGGGTCACATGGGAGGAACAGCCTGTGGAAACAGCAAATGGGGAGAGTAAAAGACTAGCACAGAGCAAATTCAGGGGAGCTAAGTTGGAAGAAGACTGGAAAAGTAAGAAGGATTCAGGTTGGGAAGAACTTTAAATCCAAAGGACTTTTATTTGTGATCCTAGGGAGCCACTGGAATTTATTGAGTGTGTGTGTGTGTGTGTGTGTGTATGACATGGTCAGAACTGGGCTTTATGGATCTTACAGTTTGTTGTGATGCCCTAATGAGATGTCACATGTAAAAGTGCTCTGCAGACTTTAAGGTCCTGGGTAAACTTCAGCTATGATTCTGCTCACTATTGGAAAAGCAGTTTAGAATACTGGTCCCACTGGTAGTAGTCAATATTGACACAGTAATGGCTTTCAATCCATGAGCTGGCAGCCAGAGACGCCATTAGCCCAACCCGAGTTTTGAGAAGGCACTCTGCTCTCACTGTTCTAGATGTGGCTACTCAGTGATTAATATCATCACAATGCTGTCAGAAGTGGGACAAATAAGTTTATTAACTGTGACTAACAGTAAGAGCAGCAGAGGGCCTCTCTACTTCTGGACTAAAGAGGTATCATTTGACCTCTTACCCTATTGGGGCTATGATTGTTTGATCCTAAAATGCCTTTGATTCCTGTCTTGATGATGGATAAAGTGATAAGGTCAAGGGTAAGCAAGGGAAAAGAACCATGGCCTCCCTTGTCAGAGCATCGTCCTTATACACTAAAGGCTTAGTTGAATTGAAGTTGTTCCTTGAAACTTGTGAGCAAATTGGCATGAGGGACAAAATACATTTGCCTGTCTTTGCTCTGGTCTCACCATTATCCTAGGTTTATTAATAGTCATGAATAGAAGAAAGCCACCCAACAACCAACTGGATTGACTTGGGCAGGGCCAAAATTTGGATTTTTTCATACCTGGTTCATATGTCATAGTCTTCTCCAGGGGACAACTGGAATGAAAATAACAGCAGATAAGGCGTTTAAGATGAGATGGCACCCCCATGTGTGGGAGACAGAATTTAGAATACCATTGTGATGCTCATCCTGGGGAGGCCACCCCATAGGAGTGGGGTGGGGAAATCTCATCCCAGCCCCCCATCTGGTAACTTTCTTTTTAACCAATTATTCTTACCAAGAGAGGCAGCTAGGCATAGTGGATGGAGAGAAAGTCTCAGAGTCAGGAACACCTGGGGACATCTGGACCTGGGTCCAGACTTTGACACATTCTGGCTGTGTGACACTGGGCAAGGCATGGAACCTTTCATGCAGTTCTCTCAGCTGCAGGGCAATTTCAGATTTGCAGTGGTATAGTTCTTTCACTAGGGAGTTTCCTAAACCAAAGAAATAATAGATTTAGACCCAAGAAAGAGGCAGCTAGGTGGTGTAGTGAACAGAATGACAGGCCTGGAGTAAGGAAGATTCAATCTTCCTGAGTTCAAATCTGGCTCAGACACTTACTAGCTGTGTGACCCTGGCCAAGTCATTTCATCCTGTCTGCCTCAATTTCCTCATCTGGTAAATGAGCTGGAGAAGGAAGTGGCAAAACCATTCCAGTATCTTTCTCAAGAAAATCCCAAATGGGGTCACAAAGAGTCAGATACTACTGAAAAAAAAATGACTGAACAACAATAAAAGACCCAAGTAAATTAATTTGCTAAAATGGTAAACTCTGTTGATATTCTGCCAAAAGACTTGAACTGCTACTAGGACCCCTTCAAATTGGTCGCCTTAGGGCAAATCCTCAGTCACCCTACCTTAGTTACTGCTCTAAATTTGTATAGGGCAGGAATTATCTCCAGTGAGCTAGATCCTGAAATCTTTCCTGTAGATCTGGGGAGATAAATTGGATTTTATTCAAAGGCTTCAAAACTCTGTCTTAGTCTTAACTCATCTCATCACTTTTTCCATACTCTTAGGTCATCCTACCCCTTTCCTTTGAATCAAAAATGAAAATGTGTTATTAATTCAGTTCAAATATTTATTGTATGCCCGGCCCTGTGTTCCTCCTACACTTGCTAATTCAATATGAAGAGGCCAACATCTGCTCTGTTCCATCTCCAGATGTGGTAGACTAGGAATGTGATTTCTAGCAATGTATTCTTTTTACTAAAATTCCATGACTGTGGAACAAGTTGGATATCCCCAGGGGAATTCATCATAATAGGATTTCATTTCATAATGAATCTTTTTCTCTCTAATGACTTATGACTACAACTCAGTCCTTTCCTTATTCTTCTTCCACTTTTCTCCAATTTTTGTTCCCTCATTCAGGACAGTGGAGTCTTTGGCATACTTGTTTTTTCTGGGCTTCCAAGTAGAGCTTATCTCCTCAGGGTTGCATAGTTAGGCGGTTAATGATGGCCTTCATTTAGTGAAGAGTGCTGTGGAGTGATGTAAAAGAAAAGGAAGGCACAGTCTTTGGCCAGCATGAACTTTGACCTTTGTCTATAGGGTGAGGACATACGTAATTGGGAAGGGCTACAAGAACACTTGCAATGTTCTATACCAACACATGCAATTAAACATACTGGACAGTATGTAGAGCATATACGTGGAAAAGATGCAGGGAGGCCGTGAACATAGACTTATGATTCAAATTTAGGTTTTCTAGACCCTAATCATGGATGGGGAGCCTGCTGCCTCAAGGCCACACACATGTGGCCCTCTAGGTCCTCAAGTGCTGAATCCATACTTCACAGAACAAAACCCTTAATAAAAGGATTTGTTCTGTAAAACTTGGACTCAGTCAAAAGGTTGCATCCAAGGACCTAGAAGCCACATGTGGCCTGGAGACTGCAGGTTCCCCACTCCTGCCCTAAGTCCATTAGATTCACTTCCTGCTTGAAAACAAGTCTCTTTGCTCTCAGGGAATGGTCTTTTTTGTCTTGAATCATGAAACTAGTTTAAATCTATATCCAAAATCCTAGTTCAAAAACTTTGTTCTGTTATAAGTTTTGTGTTTTGTATCAGAGGCCACTGGGAAGTGTAGCTAGCCAGTGACCTCAAGCCATTGCTGGGGCAACCTCAGTTGAATAGTAGCAAGGTACTGTTTTATATATAAGTAGTGATTGGAAGTGAAGGGGAACATTAGGTGCTTTCTCAAAAAAGGAAAAATCAAACAAACCAATAAAGATGCAAGATTGCCCCCAAAGTCTAGGCACAAAGATGTTCTCTATGCCTGTAATCTTCTGTTTTCAACATCTGTGAAGAGGACAGAGGAAACTAGGAGTTGGGATATTAGAAGAGAAAGCTAAATATTTTCTTTTCATTAAAAGGGAATGATGATTGAAAGGCTTCTCTTTTACTAAATAAGACAAAGCAATGAATAGTAGAGAGAAGAGAGGTTGAAAGGGCTTTGGCATTCAGTGAAGCTACAGAGGTAGGGAGCTGGGTACAAATACGAAGATTTCAAAACTGAAGTGAGGTAAGAGGAACAAAAAGTCTTTGAAGATATAAAGGGAAGGTGGGAACAAATTAAGAACATAACAATCAGTAGAAAGGATATCAAATTATGTTTTAGACCAGAGGTTCTTTACCATTTTTTTGTATCATGGGCTTTTTTGGAAGTCTAAGACTTTCTCAGAATAATATTTTTACATGCACAAAATAAAATATATAGCTTTGCAAAGTGAACTAATTATATATAAATACTTTTAAATAAATATTTATATATAAGCAATTTTTTCCTATCCAAGTTTACAGACCGATGGCTAAGAAACTCTGATTTTGGCTGTTTTCTTTAAAAGTTAATCTCTGCATATATTTTGAAAATATATTTGTAATATCATTTAAATCCAGCTACTTGAATAGAGCTATAACTTTGGTATCAAAAATTCTCTTGTAATATAAAGGGTTTGGATATGCCTGGGAGACATCTTACTTTTTACTATGGCTTGTCCCCTACCTGGTGAACCTTGGGATCTTTAGTATCTGATACTCTCTCAAAAGGAGAGCCATCAGCTCCTTTTATAAGCACTCAGTTTCACGAGGCATCGAACACAGAACAGACTATTTACATCATGAAGAACACAGGCAGGACTCACATCTTAACCCACTGAGAATCAAGAGAGCCTCTTTTTCCCTTTTGCTAGGTTCCTCTTCCATTTTGCTCCAATGAACCACTATAGTCCCCATGACTCACACCTGCTAGGAGTTATCATCCTGCTCCTATATATCTGCTATAAGGGCCGCGGGAGTGATGTAATGGCTTTCGCCCTGTCCTGGGGCTCGCTGGGAGCTGTATTTATCTCTCCATCCCCACCACAGGACATTTGGGAGCTTTAATCCTGACTCGATCCCTCTGTGGGACTTCATGGGGTTAAAGTCAGGGTTTGATTCTCCTTACAGTTCACCACTTTAGTTACTATTCCCTGATGCATGTCTCTGTGGTTCCTGCTGGAGCTGTTACTGTTCTTAGTTCTCCTACACTGTTGGGTTCTCCTTTTGCAGATGGGTTCCAGCAATTGTTTCTTCTCCCCAGGAGATGGTGCCAACTCTCTAGCATAAGGAGGGATTACATTTGGGTCCTGATACTCTGGGCCAGGATGGCTCCAGACTACTTACCCCTCCAATTCTTCATACGGGGCCCCATTATATAAACAAAGGGCTTCTTCAAGTTCTGTGGGAACTCCCTTCAATTTACCCTGCACAACTTGATCTCTATTTTTCACTCTTATTTTGAGTTAGGATAAATCCTCTCACACATTCCCTCACTTCTCAGCTCCCAGGTGGGATGCATTCCATTTGCTCAGAATCCCTCACTATTTCTTAGGGTTTTAAGGACCTCCTTCCTCTGTGTCCTCTCCCAACTTGTATTGCCAGTCTCCTTCTCTGGAACTACTGAGCTCAGCAAACTTGCCCAACATTTCCTGGAGAAAGTACTAGAAGCAGGGGTGGGGGGGTAGGGTGGAGGTTCAAGGCTAGTGGCTCCTCCCAATGCAGGCACCCAGGATGTAGGAGTTGGAGAAAGGGAACAAATCTTTGAACACATTTGTACAGATGAATGGGACACATATGGCTCTTATCTGGATCACAGATAAAGCATAGCCTTAAAGGTTGGGTGATATGACCAAGGATTTTACTACCAACTGGTGGCAACATATTTTAATATCAGAAACAGTATCTCTTGGAGGAAAAAAAATAGCTGATAGTATCATAGCATTTAGATACAGGAAGAATTTGAGAGTTTATCTAGTCTAAACCCCCTACTTTACAGATGAGGAAGCTAAAATTCAGAGAGTTTAGGTAATTTACTCAAGGCTGCGCAGGTACTAAGTAGTAGAGCTAGGTTTCTACCTCATCCTGTGTTCTTTCCATAACACCATGCTGTTATGAGACGAGCTCTGTCACATCCCAGGATGCTGTTAGCTACCCTCTTCCTTGGAATGGTAGCCATGTGAACTCAGCTGAGACAATCAGATAAGTGGCTGTAGGCTAAATCAGGAAAAACAATTTCATCATTATTCAGCAACCTGTGTTTTGATGCACATGATATTTAGGCTCTGGAACAGCAAAAGAACAAACCAAGGACACCAAGAAACATCCTAATCTTGAATAAAGGAAGAACTGGCATCATGGGACCATAGATTCAGAGCTTGAAGAGACCTTTGAAGTCATCAAATTCAATTCCCTCATATTACAAATAAAGTGAGATTCAGAAAGGTTAACTGACTTTCCTATGGTCACACTGTAAGTGGTTAAAGTTAAAGCAGGATTTAAATCCATGGCTTCCTGATCTGAAGTTGAGAATAAACACACTTCCGTGGCTAGTGGTCCTTCTTGCCTCACCTGGCCTTTCAGTAGGTCAGTCAGTCAACAAATTTATTTTTTTTAAGTGCTTATGTAAGGTGGATTTTAATGTGTGTCAGGTGGATTTTTGTTATTCTTTCTTAGAGTTTAGATTCCCAGGATCCATAGCCATAACAATCCTAATTTTCCAGGTGTTAGGTAATATTTCCCAGGCTCATGACTTGTAAACATCTCCACCACGCTTGCTCAGTGAGATATAGGGATGACATAACGTACGCCTGCTCTGTGCTAGGTCATGATGATATTGCTAAAGTTAACCTGTGAGGTTATTGTTGGCAATATGCCTTCTTAGTCTGTTGCCCTATAAAGCAAGTGGGCACTCGTCTGTAAGTAAGGAACCCATTTTGGGATTTGGGTAATGCATAGAGGGATGCATGTATTTGCCTTGATTGGCCCCCATCAAAGCTTGGGGGAGAATCTGTGTTTGCCTCAACTGCCCCCCTTGATGCTTAGGGTGAGGAGTTGTAGCTTCTACCATTCTTAGCCAGTCCTGCAAGAAGTGTGATTAGGGAATGCTGTAGGAGTTGGTGCTCCCATTATAAGCAACCCTCTTGAGAAGACTAGACTAGAATAAAATAAGCTTATTTTACCCTTCCGAAGATGTCTTCCTGTCTGACCAGATCAAGAGTAAATCTCTCAGAGGCTGGAGCCTAAAAAACTCCAGTGCCTCCTGTGTTGTTACCTGTCATAACAGCTTACTATGTGCCTGGCAACGTTCTGAGCAGTAAGGATACAGGATGAAAAAGAAAGACAGTGCCTACCCTCAAGGATCTTACCATCTAATGGGGAAAGAAAATGCACGAAAGGAAGCTGAGAGATGGGGGAAGAAGGCAGACATGCAGCAGTGGGGAGAAGTAAAGAGGAATGCAGCCAGATGGGAAATGAAGAGATGGCTGGCCTGGGTGTCTCTTTAAATGGAGGTTCTGCTCTTCCTTCCAGTCAGAGAGGGCATAGCAGCAGAGGGTATTGATGACATCCTCTTTAGCTATGCATTTGCTCATGGCTATGTATAATCTGTTTGCTCAAAGAGGCACCAACTCCATTTTCTTATTATGTTCCTTTTAAGCACACGGAAAAATAGAAACCTCTGGAAGAAGGTTGATGTAATCAGCCTCCAGCTCAGCCCAGCTGTTCCCTGGAAGCTCTGCACAGGGGAGGCACCCACAGGGAGTCTCCAGCATGCTCAAGTGAGGTATCACCTGTGCTCACTTATGTCACTATCTTGGCAGAGCCAGACCTAACCTGCACCCTTCTGACAAACAAGCCACAGATGATGGCAAATGTCACACTCTGCAAGTAGAGAAACAAATGTCAATTTCATTTAATTCTGCTTGCTGTTCTCCTTCTGGAGACAGAGAGAAAGAGACAGTGGCCAGAACCCTGCCTGAAAAACTGTTTGCATAGCTGAAGTGCCAGTGAAATTCTGAATCCCTACACAAAATTATCTGAGAAGATATCCTTACCATATAATTACATGAGAAACATAGTATTGGCCTGTGTCCAGCTACATCTGAACCATGACTGCCTTTCTTTTTGGAGAGATTCAGACTGAACCTAAGGTGAGATTGTAGCAAATGTAACCACTGCTAGTGGTGGAAAGTTCTTATTCCCCTGGTGCTGGGCTGTATTATAGGATCTCAGTTGGAAGGGACTTTAGTAACAATTGAGTCCATCCTGTAACTGACCAAATGGATCCCTGGAGTGCCAGTGATACATACCTGTAACCCCAGTGACTAGGAAAGCTAAGGATGGTGGATTGATTGAGCTCAGGAGTTCTGAATTGCCGTGTGCTAAATCAATTTTGTCTGCACTAAAAATATCACATCTTTGTCTTTTTTGGATGATTTGCTCCCCTTTTCATCTAATTCCTTCTGTCCAAATCATCTGAAACCCTGGAATTTCACTGACATCTGCTACGGGTTGGAATTCAGTATAAGGTGGACTCACTTTAGAAAACATCTAAAAATCCCCCCAAGCCTCGGTTTTCTCATCTGTACAATGGGGATAACAATAGCACCTATCTTATGGGATTGTTGCAAGGAGCGAATGAGATAACAGACAAAGCTCTGTGCAAACCTTAAAGTGTTATATATACATGGTAGCCATTAGTTAACTAAGGTACCAAAAGAAACTTGTCATAAATCTCACATAATAGTGGTCCAACACTATAACAATATAGTGAGACTCTATTCTTAATATCTCATTGCCCAAATATTTGAGAATCAGCTAGGAAGATAACTTTATTCCTAACTTTTAGTTTCATCCATTGTATTGAGGAACAAGGAATAATTGTGGAACATATAACTTCATGTTTCTAAAGAATTGACAAGTTATGATGGTAAAGTAGCCTTTTCAGGGTTATTGTAATTCTGTAATGTTTGCTTTAGCATCTTAATGCTTTTGGATTATTATGTCTAGTATGTACTTCTCACCTGTCACAGGGCATCAGCACAGGCTGGAACATAGTACTCACACTAGAGAAATGGCAAATAATAACTTTGAAGTCAATGGAACTTTGATCACAAGAGGGGGACATCTGCATCCAGAGAAAAGAGACTGATAATGATAAATAGTAGAGATGGTTGCTGGTAGTAATTTGAAAAATGAAAAAAGTGGGCAAAGCCCAAGTTATTTCATTTCCCAAAGTATTTTAAGATGTTCCAGACCTGCATTTTTGGAACATATTTTGTGGCTGAATGGAGGAGGGATTGTAGTAGAGGAGAGACTTGAGTCAGGCAGACCCACCAGAAGACTGTTATAATAGTCCAGGCTTGAGATGATGAGGGCCTGTAACAGAATGGTAGCTGTATCAGAGGATAGAAGGAGGCAGAGGTATTTGAGACATATTGCAAAGGTGAAATCGATTGGTCTTGGCAACATTTGTAGACCTAGATGAGCAGTTAAAAGACCAGTTGACTAGGTAGGACCAACTTCTTCAATTTATTTCTTTTTTTTTTTTCAATTTATTTCTTAAAAATTGATTGTATCTGGTTAACTTCCACTGAGCTTTTCCTGATTTGGGGTACTTTGAATGATAACTGCAAAGGTATCTGAAAGTAAAGATTCCTGCCTTAACTGTAGCTTTCTGATTTGGGTGTGATTCATGGTTAAGCCCTTGAACATCATGCTGGATTGAGCAAGTACTACCAAATGGTTTGGAAGCTATCTGAGAAGCTGGCGGAAGGAAATTCTAATAAGATGGCTGGTCATAGTCATTGATGCCATTTCTACCCATAAGGCTGATGGGGTGGGGAGCCCAAGTGCAGTTCAGTCTGTGAATGTAACTAAATCCTGGCTTCTTAATGCTAGTAAGTACTCTACCCAAGTCTAGAGATCCAGTTGGATCCTTATGCCAGTGTTGGTACCATGATCTTGTCCTTAGTGGCTAAAGAGATGTTCTATTAATTACTCTATATTCAAGTTCTTTTTTTCTATTGTGAACTTGTATTCTAGTAAGAGAGGAGAAGGTCAATGACGAGTCATTGACCTAAAGGGTGGAGGTGAGGTGGAGGGAACTAGAAGTGGGGTCACAGAAATGTGTCAATTGTTCATTGACCCCTCCATCCATAGCATTCCTTTTGTTAAGAGTGCAAACTCCTTGAGGGCAGAGATTGGGCCTTGATTCTCTTTGCATATTTCTCAGCATATCTGAGGTACTTAATAAGTAATTCATATTATCTTTTTTTTTTTTTTGGCCCAGTCATGTAATTATATCAATTAGCAACTTCTGGTAAAGAAACTCCTTCTCTTGATACAGAACCTCAGTTTGTAGGTAGCATTATCTTAAAGAGTTGCCTGGTGGCACTGGATGAATAAGTGACTCACCAATGATCACATTAGCTATTATACGTCGGAAGCTAAATTTGAATCCAAATCCTTCTTGGCTTCAAGGCCCAACAAATCTCTACCCTTTTCTTCAAAACTGTGCTTAAGTGATACTCTGTCCACATGAAGAGTTTCTTGTTATCCTTAAATTTATTTTTACCCTGTGTTTACTTTCCATATACATACTTATATTCATGTTTTCTCCCAAGTACAAACCCCCTGAGGGCAAGGACTGTTTTCTACTTGTCTGTGTACCCCCAGTGCCTAGAATAATGCCTGCCATATAATGAATAGGTTCTTAATAAATGCTTGCTGTTTCCTGGGTTGATTGACTTGACCATGCTACCTCTCATGTGGTGGGATCATTGCTGTTGTTGTTTGTCCTTCATTCTCAAAGAGGACAATAACATCAGGAAGGTGATGTCATGACTTGCAAGTGAATTGGATTAAGTGAGGGAGGGCTGTGCAAGGTCACCAGCCTCACCTTCTCCTTTGGAGCCATCTGGGTCCAGTGGCCAGATATCAATCAGGACAACTGGAGATGCCCCCCTACGTGATCATAGATTTAAAAGGGAAAGGCAATTTGGACTTTATCTAATTCAACCTCTTCATTTTACAAATGCGTGAAGTCCAGAGAGTTTCAGTGACTTACCTGAGGCCACACAAGTAATGATTGACAAAGCTTAGATTCAAATTCACATCTTCGACTCCAAATACAGTCCTGTTGATTCAAGAATACACAAATGGTGTGGACCATGAGTGCAGCAGGAATTCAGAGGGAGAGGAGATTGCTGTGGGTTGGAATTGCTGGGGGCAGATTATTAAGGAGATTGCATTTTCACAATGGATTTATATACTTGTCTGGCTTTGGTTTAGATTGGGAGGATCATCTGGGCTAGATGAGAAAGTAGCTGCGTTGATAGCATAAACTCTCCCCTGTCTTATCCTCTGCAGCTGTAGAGAATGGTTCACATCCCGGCACACAGCATGCACATTATCAATAAACTGTTTCATCTGATTTAGCAATGAGTGCTAAATGCTCATCTGGTAGCAGATTGCAAGTTGAGAGGCCGTAATTCCAGTTCATCAATAATGGGATGTGAAATGGCCTGTCATGGACTGGTAGTAACTGAGTAGTCGATGCGATTGTATTTTTAAAAAATGAACTAAAATTTGTGTACACTGAAAAGCAGTAGTTATGAGTGTTTAGCAGATAATGCCCTAGCAAGCTGTGGTAAGAAGCATTTCATGACCAGACCATGCTGACACAATACACACATAACCCAACATGTATGTAACACACATGTCAACATACATGATGAATGCATGATCTTGAGCTGTTCTCTAGGGAAGCTGGCTGTCACTTGACAAAAGTTGTTCTAAGTTAATCCTAGCTGCTTTTAAAGGTCACACCAAACTAAGGGTGGAAAGGGAAATGAAGCAATGAAGCGAGATTGTTATATTCCAGGGCCTGTTGTACAGCAGAGCATGCCTCTCCTATGGATGGTGGAATGAATTCAGCCAATAATAGTAACTAACATTTACCTAGCTCTCAAAAGTTTGCGGAGAGCTTTACATATTTTCATATTTGATCCTCATAACAATTCTGTGAAGTAGGTTAACTATTACCATACTCATTTTACAGTATCGAAACTGAGTCTGTGAAAGGTTAAGTGACTTGCCTAGGGTCACACAACTGGTCAGTGTTTGAAGTGGGATGTGAATTCAGATCTTTCTTAGTCTGCACACATTACTTGATCCAACATACCAAGTCCAGTACATTCTGGTATGAAACTTTGGGCTGAATATGGGATCCAGTTTATTACAGCTCTGTCCTTCCTTTGGCATGTGTGTGTGTATGTGTATGTGTGTGTGTGTGTGTGTGTGAGACCTATATCTCAACTCTGAAGTACAACAAAACAATAATAATAATAACAACAAGGTAAACCTTCCATATGCTTATATAAACCTTTACATGTCTTAACTCACTTTATTCTTACAACAGCACTGGAAGTCAGGTGTTATTTTTAATCTCCATTTCACTGATGAGGAAACTGAGACAGGGAGTGGTTAAGTGAGTTGTCCAGGGTCACACAGCTAGTAAGTGTCTGAGGTTGGATTTGAACAGAGGTCTTTCTGACTCTTAGCAAGTCCTATGCTCAATCTGCTGCAATACCCTAGCTGTCTAATTGTTTATAAATAATTGTGGACAAATACAGTCAAGCACACACACACTCACAATTTGTGCTTCTTTCCCAGAGGACCCAGGAAAACACCCCAATATGGCTGCACTGTAACACTGTTGTACCCCCTCGTCTCACTTGACTTTGTTCCTATGCTCTCAGTTTTCCAAGAAAATCATTCTATATGGACCACTTGAAAGAGTGCAGTAGTGCTGCCTTCAGCATTTGTGTTTGCTAAATGCTTTTCCCATGGTGGCCCCTGGTGTGAGCTGAGGGTTCACAATCATCTCTGCAGATTTTGTTTTTGGTTCCTCTTACCTCTGTGTGGAAGGGAGGATGATGGGGACCAAGCTGTCTCTTCACTTTCTTTATTTAAAGATTATTGCATGCAACTTTTCCATAGAAGGCTTACCCTTTATCACAAATTTGAAGTGAAGGCATCTTACTCAAGAGTGAACTGGAAAACCAATGGAGGTATTGTTTAAGCCACAATTATTACATTATTTAATTATATTTAAATGGCCAAATGAACAAATGGAGTGTTAATTACAAGGCTTTCTTGCATTCTTTCTTCAATCTGAAGGAAGCAGGAATATAGCAACTTACCTGTGGCTTCCTTCTCCATGATTTTGCAATACTCAAATATTCAAAATATTCCACATTTTTTTTATATAGACATTGACTTAGTTTTTTTTTCTTTTTTATTCTCTTGTATTTAGGAACTCTCCTCAGTACCATAAGCACTGGAAAGAGAGCCGAGTCTGGAGTCAGAGGACCTGAGTTCCAATTGCCCCTTTGTTGTATGCTATCCAAGTGTCCTTGGTACAGTCATGACCTTCATGGGCCTCCATTTCCTCATGTGTAAAATGAAGGGATTGTGCTGGATAGACTCTAAGATCTCTTCCAGTTCTCCAACTATGATCTTATATCCCTTGGAAATGGAAAGAATCATGGAGACTATTGAGTCCAGTCCCCTCATTTTACAGATGAGGAAACAGAGAGATAAAGTGATTTCCCAAGATCACATTCATAGTCAGCAACAGAGAGAAGATTTGGACCCATATTCTTTGACTCCAAACCCTTAAAAGACAGTGTATCTAATATCTGGACCAAGGAGGTGTTTGTTTGTCCACCTGAAATTTCCAAATTCACCACAGCATTTCTCCTGGGATGTGATTTCTGTACCATAACTAAAAAACCTACTTTCACTGTGAGTAAATAAATCTAACACTCTCTTAAGCCTCTCTAACTCAATTCTATTAATTGTGAATGACCCAAGAACCTCATGGTTGTCTTTGAAGTCTCCTCTATGCTTTCCCTGTGCCTAGATTCACTTTTTTTCTTGGTCTCTTCTAGGCCTGCCATACCTTGCACTGGATAACATAGAGAAGGTGTTCCATAAAAACATCAGCTTGGTTCCTGAGACAGTTTTTTTCCCTGTCTCACTGATGTGGGTAATTAGGAATGACTCAATAACCAGGCTGCTCGGAACTGAAGCTATTGTTATTGCCTTATTAGAACTGATGAGGCATAGGCAGGGATATTTGCCTGGGAATGATGGGTGTGCTGATGGTTTCTTCTAGCATTCATTTCTGATTATAATGCCTAATTGATCTGTAAGCTGGGGTGCTGTGAAGCCCGGAGTTACTTGATGCTGATGAGAGAGAAATGTTCTCTGGAGAGGTACAGATGCTGGAGGGAAAAGAGGAAGGGGAGGGCACTGAGGCTGCAGGTGTGAGGCAAAGTATTAGTCATATATAATGAGGCTTTATGATCCTGGCTGCACCCCGTCCCGCTCAGTGTCATTAGATCCTGTAAATACGATTACCAAGATTGCTTGGGATTTCATTAAAGTCCCCCTCTTCATTTAAAGATGAGCACATACCCCCAAATTTACCCTCAGAACCAGTGTCCTCTACAGACTAGATCCTAATAAATTTTATGAGAGCAGATCTTCCTGAAAAATAGTTACATAGAATAAGGAAGAACAAAGATAGAATTTGGCCTCAGTGACACTGAAGTCATGTAACCTGTGTTTGCCTCAGTTTCCTCACCTGTAAAATGGGGATACTAATAGCACCTATCTCCTTGGGGTTGTTGTGAGGATTAAATGAAATAATAATAATAATAATAAAGTGCTTAGCACAGTGCCTGGCACATAATAAATGCTATATAAATGCTAGCTATTATTATTATTATATAAAATGCGTGTAAATATAGGCATACATATGCATCTATATCTACCCATATATTTTATTGTTATTTTATTCATTCATGAGACCCATATACTCAAGAGTAAAATACAGATGGGTGGTATTGAGGAAATTTTAACTTAATACAAATAAGTTGACTTATGAAGTGACTTCTATGGACAAAGAATTTTAGAATTAATATAAAGTTCTAAAAAAGCCACTCAGAGATGCATTTATGCTGACAAGGTGTAATTAGATTATACTTTACCAGAGCAGGATGCTAAGCAGAGACTAAGGCCTGGAAGTGATAAGCCATGAGGCTGTGGAGGACATGGCTGCCATTTTTATGTTCTTAAACTATTAGAAAGACTTCCAAGCTCTCCTCTCTAGGAAAGGATGAACTCAGCTGGTACAATTCAACCAAAAACTAAGAGTGAGTCTGATGCAGATATGGTAGAGAGAAATCTTTAATTTTAATTTTTTCAACTAGAAAATATTTTATAAATCAGTCTTCCTTCTTAACCCTTCCCTTCTCCTGTCCCCACCCTTCTGTATGGAGCCCTCAATACACAATTGCATAATCTGGTAAAACAAATTCCCACATTAGCCATGTCTGAAAACATCTGCCTTTTGCTGAGTTTTAAGTTAATCACCTCTCTATCAGTTGGTGAGTGGCATGTTTCATCTACTTTCTTTTGGACTCCTGGTTCTATCATTGTGTTGATCAGAGTTCTAAAGTCTTTCGATGTTTACATCATTCTCCTAGTTCTGCTCACTGCTCTCTGTATCAGTTCTTAATGATCCACCCAGTTTCCTTTGAAATGGTCACTTTAATAATTTCTTAATGCACAGTATTATTCCATTATGTTCATGTATCACTTCCTCAATAGGAAGACACTCCATTTGTTTCTAATTTTTAGCTACTGTGAAAAGAGGTGCTATAAATATTTTTGTACATATAGATAGATTCTTTCCCTCTTTCTTTGATTTCTTTTGGAGTAGAGGTCTAGTAATAGTACAGTTGTGTTAAAGGGTCTACACAGTTTGGTAACGTTCTGGGCATAGTTCCAAATTGCTTTCCAGAATGACTGGATGAATTCACAAATCCACCTGTTTCCTCACAGCCCCTCCAGCATCTGTTATTTTCCTGTTTTACTATTTTTGTCAGTCTGATAGGTATGGAATGGAAGCTCAAAGTTGCCTAAATTTCTGTTTCTTTAATTATTAGTTCACTATGAAATCCCTGTCACAGGGTGGATAGAGTGCTGGGTCTGGAGCCAGGAAGACTCATTTTTCTGGGTTCAAATCTGGCCTCAGACACTTACTAGCTGTGTGACCCTTGGTAAGTCACTTAACCCTGTTTGGCCCAGTTTCCTCATCTGTAAAATGAGCGACAGAAGGAAATGGCAAACCACTCTAGTATATCTGCCCCCAAATCCCTAAATGGGGTTAGGATGAGTAGGGCAGAATAGAACAACAACAAAAATAACAACAGACAACTCAAGGAGCAAGAAAGGTCCAGAGGTAAGAGTTGGCATCAGGGGTGGAAGCAAGGTAAAACCCAGAAATTTCCAACAAGGGCTGAGAAATGGGGCAGTGGGAGACAAGGTCTGGGTTTCAAGTGCAAAGAGTTTGGTGCCCAATAATAGACAAAAGTCAAAGCACCATAAAGAGTGGGATCAGTTTATTTTCCTCAAAGATTTAATGGGTACACAGAATAGATGTAATATGGACTCCTCGAGATCAGAGACTAATTTAATTTTACCTTTGTAATGCTAGCACTTAGTATAGGGTCTGGTACATAGAATAGGGCTTGATAAATGCTTGTTGATTGTATGATTGATAAGTGCATGTTTGATTGATTGGCAGTAGAACCGAGCCAAAGTGAGGGGGGCCTGGCTGCTCTTTCTAGTCTCACTCCCTTCAGGTGTAGAGCTCTGAATACCACCACTGCCTCCTCTCATCATAACCTTCCATGGACCCTAAAGGGTGGCAGACACTTCTCTTTCCAATAACTCTCGACACTTCAGTCTTCTCATGCTGGCTGACACATCACTCAGAGTGGGGAAAGACTGAGCCTCCAGCTTCTGGATAATTGTTTTCTAGGCTATGACCATCAAAAAGCAAGGGCTGTTTGCTTGGGGTTGACTTTTTTTTTTGTTATTGCGTATGTCAACGGGTATAGATTGCACAGTTGCACACACTATCCCCCTTCTGCTTCAATCAATCAATCAACAAGCATTTATCAAGGCCTTCTATGAACAGGGGGAATTTCATACTTTGGCTTTGAAGGCCTAGTACTTTACGACCTATTACCTTTACCATCTAACTCAACCTGGAGAGAAGGGGCAAGTTTGCACATTCTTGTACAAACCATGCCAACCAAGTGTGGCTATTAGTGTTATGGGTAGACTATACAAGAACCAATTGGGAACAGAGTCTTTCTGTGTTTTGCATAAAACTGCCATTGAGAGGAAATGTAGTATAAGATAAAAAAAATTGAATTTGAAGTAAAAAACACTTAGTTTCAAATCTTGGCTCTATTCCTTACTAGCTGAGGGACTGTGGGTAAGTGACCTACCATGTTGGGCCTCAGTCCCCTCATCTATAAAATGGGCATAACAACTCTTTCATCTCCTCTCCCCAAGTCATTATTGTGAGGAAAGTACTTTTATTGTTAACTTTAAAGTACTATGTAGTGACAAAAACTTACTACTATTCCAATTTAATTATACTGCCCAAGACACTTCCCTCTGTTCTGACTTCTTACTTTTAAAGAGGCAGAAAGACATACTACCCCTTCAATAGCATGCTTCCAAATAGCTGGAATGATGACAGATGGTTATTAGTTCTATGATTGACAGCTTAGCCAGAAAGCTTTCAATAGTATATACAGTGCCTGGCACACAATAAAGTAAAGCTTGCTGATTGATTAATCCTATGTATACATGGAAACACATGATGAGCATGTAAATATCTTTGGAGACAATTTTTTTTCCAGCCTGCAAAGTTTTCAGAAATCTTTAGGCTGCAAAAAATTGAATACATTTCCTATCATTTCTATCTGCCCTTCCTGTAAGTCATTCCTACTGTCTTCTTCTGACATTTCTTGCCTCACCAGGTCAGGAAAATACTTGAAGTGAATGTCATCTGAGCTTCCTCAATCAGTCAGATTCCAAGAAATATAATCAAAAAGAGAACAGAATGGTGGAGTAGAGGAGATTCCATTTCTATTAGCTGTTTCTTTGTTTCTCTTAAACTTCGGGCTTGATTTCCATTAGAGCATTACACTTGATTTTGGCTCACCTTATTTTCATGAAGGTAATAGTGTATATGTGCACACATGTGCACACCCATACACACTCCTCTCCCCTACCCATACATATGTATCAGGTCTAGGTATGTGACCTGGCTAATGCCCAACGGTGATCAGCCAAGGAGTAGATTGTGACTGTGTTGACATTTGAGTTCTCAATCTAATTGCTTGTTTATATAATGCAAGGGTTGGCAACCTTTCCAAAGCAATGTGTCAAAACTTCATTGATTCATTGTAATTTTTAGTTTCCTGTGCCAGTAACAGCCCTCTCTCGTCCTAAATTATGGTAGATTGAAAACCTCCATCTCAGCAGCTAGGGAAGTGGAGGAATGGGGCATGTGGTGAAAAAATGGAAGCTCTTAGGAACTTGGGGCTTCAAAAGTGGATGAACAAGTTGTAAAAAGCAGAAATAGTTTATTTTAGCTGGCCCTGGTGGCAGATGTCCAAGAAGAGGGAAAGAAATTCTCTTCCTTCTCCTTATTCTCCAGGTTTCTTCTCCCTCTCCCTCTCCCTCTCCCTCTCCTTCTTCTTCTTCTTCTTCTTCTTCTTCTTCTTCTTCTTCTTCTTCTTCTTCTTCTTCTCCTTCTTCTTCTCATTCTTCTTCTTCTTCTTCTTCTTCTTCTCCTTCTTCCCTCTTCTTCTTTTTCCCTCTTCTTCTTTCTCCCTCTTCTTCTTCTTCTTGCCTCTTTTGTATAAAAGGGCACCTTGTCCAGGAATCTGGAACTTAACAGTCTCCTGGCTGCTGCTGCTGCTGCTGCTGGAGTGTCCTAATGGCTTGAGTGTTTTCATATGTATTCTTGCTATTCGTTATATAACACACTTTGCTATGTGTCAAGATCATCTAAGATGGAGGCATCAAGGGCCCTATTTCTGGGAGAAAACCTGAATTCCCCTATTTGATAGAATGAATAGTTTCTGTCTTTAATGGACAGTAGTGGAGAGGGGGAGTTGTCAAAGTCAGGAAGACCTGACATCAGATCTCCCCTCTGACACATGCTGGACATAATTTCTCAGTGGTTGAGGAAACTCTCTAAGACTAGAAGTCAGAGAGAAGACACAAATCTGAACTGGAAGAGGGAATTTCCTTACCAGTGGAATCACAGTTTTAGTTCCTATTCCCTAACAATCCCTAATGAGGACAGTAGTAAATTAGTTCAGTTGTAGCTTTTCAGGAGTAGAAATGGTAGACTCTTTAAACCCCACTTTACAGTGTTTACTGACAATGTACAAATCAGCAGTGGTACATACAAAAAGGATACGAGGCCACATGTACCAGTCAGTTCCAAAAGTCACCCAATCTCCCAGGCATTTGTTCTGGTCCCAGAGAATCAAAGCAATGCACATACATACATACATACATACACACACAAACACACATACACATATACATGTACATATGTATGTATATATGTATGTGTATATGTATATATGTGTGAATGTATATATATGTGTGTATGTGTGTGTGTGTGTGTGTATTCAAGCCACAGGAAAACCCTACCTCTCTAGAACTATAGGTCAACTAGAGGTCACCCATGGATCCATCAATCATTCTACCTCTTTCTGTTTCCCTGTCTCTTTCTCTTTATGGGGGAAGATGCGGAGTGAGGCCAGCCTGCAATCTAAAAACCATTAACGAAATCACAGGATATCAAAATTGGAAGAGACTTTAGAGGCTATCTGGTCCAATTGGTACCTGACCAAGAATTTTCTTCTCTAAATTTGCTTTTCATGATAACAATGTTGACATGTTTATAGTGTTTTACATTTATACAATTTTTTTTCAAATACATAATCTCATTTGGTCTTCTGAGCAACCCAGTGAAGTAGGTGGCACAAGTAGTATGCTCATTTTACAAATTAGAAAACTGACACTCGCAGAAGTCAAGTGACTTACTCAGGGTAATACAGATAATAAGTGTTGGAGACAGAGTTCATCCCCAGGTCTTCTAATTCCAAATCCCTTGATCTTTCCTCCTAGGAATGCTACCTCAAGAATCTGTGTTAATGAATTAGTAAATTGAACTTGAGCTGTTCACCAATGGACAAAAGTACTAAGTTCATGACTTTGGTGTCAACAAATGTATGTCACCATTCTTTCAACCTCTTCAGCTGTACACAATAGACCAACATTAGAAAGACAGATTGAAGAAGGTCTGATAGATGCTGTAGGAACTGTTGGTTACCTGGGTAGAAGGTTCAGCAACAGGATCTGACATCTCCATTGACTATTTTATATTTGCATTATAGTGTTTGGTCATATATGAATAAGCATTAAATTAATCGGTATTTTCCAAGGACAGTTTTTATTATAGTAACTGTGTTTTTTTCCCTCTCCTTTCCCAATAGGCTTCCAGTCACCAGGGTTTTGCTTGAAACATTAAGAATCATTGATTGTCATGGGAGTGTGGGCATAACTGGAAACAAAAGTCCAATTTCTGGAAGAATTCATTTAGGAGGAGAAACTGGCCCTCACTGTGCACTCAACAGAAGGAGCCAGAATATTAATCATCATCTTTTACTCATGGGAATTCAAATTGAAAAGGCCTTTGAGATCATCTGGTCCAATCCCCTTATTTTAACAAGTGAGGAATCTGAGGTCCAGGGAGAAGTGATGTACCCAAGACCATATAGGTAGCAAAGAGTAATGTCAGAGTTTGAACCCAGGTCCTTTGGCACTACACACAACACTCCATCCAAATGTTCTGTAAGGAATAATTCTGGTCAGTTAGAGCCTAGGCTCTTTCAAGAACAGAATGAACTGTACCTCTAGCCCATCTATGTCCCTTCTGTGGGGTGAAGCTGCCTAATAAGTCCTGAGCCATTCATTCCATTAAAATATTCACTGAGAATCATCTCTTGGGAGAGATTTGTAGCTGTCTATCCTACCCACATAATGACTTTAAGTCCTGTGGTCTCCTCCTTGCCTATCCATTCAACATAAAATCTAGATCTATTCTGCAGGGCACCTCAGGAACTCACAGGGGCCTCTCAGAATATTGTAAAATGCCAACCTGATTACTTAATATATGAGACTATTAGATCTTTCTTTTGTCCTAGGAATGCTGTGAACCAAGAAAGCTTGGAGATCTCTTGCCTAGACCTCACCTGCCTTCTGCCTCATCAGGGAGAGTTCTCTAGTCACACCCTGGTTAATACTAGCCTCAGCTACTCAAATGGTGATGTGATTATTTTCTGTGTGGATATTCTCTCTAATAATGCTGATGATAGTAACTAGCCTTTGTTGCAAAGTACTTTACAAATATTATCTCATTTTATATCCACAACCATGGGATGTAGGTCTTGTGTTATCTACTTTTTATAGTTGAGGAAACTGAGGCAAGTTAGATGACTTGTCCAAGGTCTAGTAAGTGTCTGAGGCTGGATTTGTATGCAGGTCTTCTGGACTCTAGGTTCAACGTTCTATCCATTGGACCACCTTGCTGCTTCATGCTTGCTTTTCATCCATGCCTGCCCATCCTGTGTGACTCTTGCCTTTGGGTGCCCTGTTCACGACAGAGCCAATATGTTGGGGGTTGACATTAAATTAACCCAAAGGACCTTGAGGTCTGGCTATACTCTTTACTATCTATGTGGCCTTGGATAGGTTACTTCCCTTCTCTGGATTTCTCTCAAGAATGTGAGAATGCTGGTGGGGCACATGGGATGTCTGCTGGTTATCCTTTTTAGTTGCCAATGACTAGCTCATCTTTTTCAATCATGTTTCCCCCTGATGATATACTTTGCTCCAGGGCTTCTTCAGAAGTCTTTATGTGTTCTATGCTGCAGCCTATTCATGCACACCATAAGCCTCCTCATTGTTGTCTGTGCAATGCTCATTTTTAATTCTTTAGAGACTCTAGTGTTCCTTGACTCTACAGATATACAATGACATTGGTAGAATATCTGTATTAAAAAGATGGATTTTTGTTTCTGAGAAGTTTAGATTCTTATCTATGTATACATCCCATTCCCCTCTTCATTTTTGTCAGGCCCCAGACCTTCATGCCATTTCTGAGACATTATTACCTTGTTATTACTTTAATGACATCTCCACTTGGACTCTGTCTCTGGTTCTTCTGGATCTGATAGGTGAACTTTCACCTCCTAGGTCTCTACAGCATTTCCCCATGTCTCACCCTTCTCACACAGCCCTGATCTTCCAGGACTCTTTCATTTGTTGTCTTCTCTAGTTAGAATATAAACTCTTGGAGGGCAAGGACTATTTTGTATTCTTGATTTATATCCTTGGGACTTAATACAGTTCCTGACATATAGAAAGTGCTTAATAAATGCTTTGTGTGTCTATCTATTTATCTTGCAAAGCAGAATTGTGATAGCTCAAAACAAATGTGAGGTGTGGAAATGTAGAGACATCTCCTGCCAAATGGTCATATGGACTATTTGTGCCAGACCTATGGCAGAGCCTTCCAAGCTCATATTGGTACAATTGGCCACAGCTGGACACACTATACATTGACCCTGACATCACATTGACCCTGACATCATGAGGTCATTTTGGTCCTCTTTGAGCATGAAGGACAAACAGCTATGTATGTATATAAATAAAAATGTATATAATACATTTTGTATATATATTTGTATATATACATTATGTATATAATAAAAATAATGAAGAAATGTATGTATGTATGTATCTATGTATCTATCTATCGATCTATATCTATCTAGCCAGCAATCCAGTCAGTCATCTATCTATCTATCTATCTATCTGTCTCCTGCTGGGCAACAACTATATACAGAGCGTCCTAAAAGTTTTAGTGCAGCTTTAAGCTACTAAAGCTTAAACAGGAGCAATCCAACAAAAGCTATTAAAGCTTAGAACTGCACTAAGATTTTAGGGATGCCATATATGGATGTGTGTGTGTGTATATATATGTATGTATGTATATGTATGTATGTATGTATATTCCCCCCCAAGAGAGCCCAATGCTATGTACACCATTGGCATTTAATAAATGGTTATTTAATGGGTGAATGAATGAATGTTGAAATACTTCATCTTCAAAAGGTAAATATGAATTTATCTAAAAATAAAACAAGCTTCCAATCACCTCAGATAGTTTAGATGTCATTCTCATGGGGCAGAAAGATGGAGGTCAAGAGCTCAACACCACTAGACACTTCAGAGACCCCTTCCAACTGAAATTCTATGATTCTGATTTCTTTTGGCTCTATGACTTTATAGTTCTACAATGTAGAAATAGGACTTTAGAAAAAGGATAATGAAGAAACAAACCCTTCTGTCTCCTGGTTAATTAATGGAAAGCCCTCAGTCATGGGAAAATAATTTGCTGAGTCTGGAATGATTCATCTCCAGTTTTTTTCTTTAAATGGGAGAAGCACCCTCGGGGGATGAAACAGTCATATCTAGCTCTTGGGACTTTTCTTTCCGTCCCCCAGTGGGCTTCCAAACCAAGCAGAGTTTCTGAAACAACCACGCAATGAATAAAGCATTTACTGTGTAGGTTCCATTCTGAGCCACCCTATCCCACCCTATCTCATGCTATCCTATCTCAGAAATCAAATCATGGGTCCACCGTGAAGTCCTGTTAATATTAAACACTTACCAGTTCCTACTCCAGGTAATGCTTCAGATCAATTTGAGTTTCAACGCAGTTTGATCTATTGTCTTTCTACTGAGTATGCATGAAGAAAATTAGTCTCAGCAGGAAGGCAGGTTAGGGAAAAACAAAACAAAACAAAACAAAACAAAACAAAACAAGAGCTGCAAAATTCAGAAAGAGAATTAGGCCTATAGCTACAAGGAGTGAGTTCAAATGCTCATTTGTTTTTTATTACTTATGTAGAGCCCTAGAGAGTTGCCAATAGATGCCCTTGGCTTCTTTTATTCTCAGTAAGTCTGTGTCCTCTTTTCCAGAGTGGATGCTGGGTTTTCTTTCCCACCCCCAACCCCCACCTCCTCTTATTCTAAATGTTATAAAGAATACTCTGAGCCACCATGATTTTCCTGGAAATCAAGCTTTATTGGGGTGGGATGTGTAATTATCTGGAAAGAATGTAGGAGGGATGGGGAATCTGGTACCCAGCCAAAGACCATGAGCTGGTTTATGGGATATGCCTTGTTTTCACTTAGGAATTGGGCTGGGGAGTAAAAAGTTCAACATGGCTCCCAGGACCATGGAATCTATCTGTATTTGTATTTCCCGGTTGCCTTGGGATGTGGTCTGAATCTTCCCCAAGGCCATTTTGGCTTCTAGGGTCATCTGGGTCTGTTCTCTAAACAGAGAGTATGTGACTTCTATTCATTCTGCTGTCATTTCTGAAGGGTGGAAATGGGTGCTTCTGTTTCAACTGTTCAACCAGAAAGAATGCAGATATCCTGGAGACCACTGGGAAAATGCCCAAATACCTGCTAGGGATAGTCTAGTCGTAAGGGGAAAGTAACAAGAAGGGTGAATAACGTATACAGTCTGCCCCAAAGCATTATCGAGTTAGTAAAGCTTAAAACTGCACTAAGGCTTTTGGGACACCCTGTGGCATAGAAGACATTCACTTAGTCTTCAAGGTCTGCAATGCACTTTGCATAGCATGCCTCTTTTGATAGGCACAATAGCCCTTTGAGATAGGCACTAAAGGAATGATTAACTCCATTTTAGAAATGAGGAACTGGGGTTCAGACAAGTTAAATGACTTGGTCAGGATCACACAGTTATCATGTATCATAGAATTGCAGATCTATAACCAGTAGGGACCTTAGAGAGCATGTAGTCTAATAAACTCATTAGGAACAAAACAAAAGAAAACAGATGAGAAAATTAAAGCTTAGGTGGTTAAATGATTTATCCACTTGTCAAGAAGGTCCTTTCTTGACTCCAAGTCATTTTCATTGGTCATCAGGATTCTTCCTAGGAGATGATGGAGAGATCAGACTCTGGCAGGCACCAAGAAAGGATCGAGTCTTCAAGGATGCCCGAGGGCTGTGTGCCCCTCTTCTAGCACCTACCTTCACAGAGATGTTTCCATTGTAAGGGTAAAAGTTGTGGACCCCAAGAAAGGAGAAAAACCCACAGAAGAAACTTGGCCTATAAATGAAACAAACAGATTTCTTTTTTAGTGCTGATTTTACTTTTATGGTTAATTATTTATTCATAAATCTTGCCTCGGAGGTTTTATTTTGGCTCTCAGCGATAAAGATTCAAGGTCACAGTGGAAGCATTTTCAGATGCTAAGTGATCCTCCTCCAACCAGATGTTGTAAAATTTTATTTTGGGAGGAGTGTTGCTAGCAGGAGGGGTGACGACTTAATTTTAGCTCCCAGGTGAAATACTGGCTGAAGAGTTGGGGGCATGTCAGTCTTTTATTGTAAAAAATGCCACAGTCGGGCTGACTCTAGCCTCTGGTGAAAGTGGAGGGGAATGTAGAGTCACAGCCTCCATAAAGCAGGCGTGCCACTGTTGGGACCAGCACTTTTAGAGCGCTGCTGCCCCTTTCTCTTGTTGAGAAAAATCCTTGACATGTAGTTTATGCCATCAGCCACTAGAAAAACACTTGATTGTGCTCCCTCTGGGCTTGGTTTTACGGCTGTGTGTACATGTGGCTAAGAGTATTATTTAAGTCTGTATTTTGGTTTAGTTATTATTAATCCAAGAAGAGGAATATAATGTTGCCATGGGTAGCAGTAATTTTAAAGCCCGAACATTAGTCTTCCAGAGCCAATATAAGCTGTAATTATTAGTCAATCAATTGATCGATCAATCACCTACCATGTACCAGGCAGGCACTATGCCAGGGAGTAAAGATACAAAGACAAAAATGATCCATTCCTTGTCTTCAAGGAGCTTATATTGTATAAGGGGAAACAGTATATACAGACACACACTATATATATGTGTGTGTGTGTGTGTGTGTGTGTGTGTGTGTGTGTGTACACAGTCATATATAATACCTATATGTGTACACAATCATATATATAATACCTACATATGTACACAGTCATATATATATAATAACTATACATACATATAGATAGATGGAGAGAGAGAGAGAGAGAGGTTATTCAGTCACTCAGTTGTTTCTGATTCTTTGTGACCCCTGGGGACCATAGCACACCAATATAACTGTCCATGGGGTTTTCTTGGCAAAGATACTGGAGTGGTTTACCATTTTCTTCTCCAGTGGATTAAGTCAGATAGAAGTTAAGTGATTTGCCCAGGGTCACACAGCTAGTGTGTGTCTGAGGCTGGATTTGAACTCAGGTCTTCTTACTTCAGGTCCAGCGATCTATCCAGTGAGCTACTGAACTATGCCACTAATAAATAAATAATTAGATGGATAGAAAACTAAATATATATGTATGTATATATGTGTATGTATGTATATATATTTATTTATTTCAAACCTGTATAAAAATCAGAACAAAATGATCCATAAATAAAGTAAAGCATTTATTTAGGTCAAGGAATTGCAATTTGGGACAAGGAAGTTCAGTGAGGGGAGTTACAGAGGTTACATACACTCAGAAGTGGGGTGGCTAGGGAGATAGATTGAACAGCACTTCACAAATTATTTATTGCAGGGTGATAACACTTTCCTAGAAAAACCACAGGATCAGCTTAGACATCTTTTAGCCAACAGAGTCTGGCTGCTAATCCAGCCCCTAGCTGGGGTCACTTGTAGGGTCATCAGAGCAGCCAAAGGGATGGATTGTAGAAGTGTCCTTGTGGCTATCTGTCTTGGAACAGGGGCTCTTAGAAATTGTTGGCCGCAGTAAAGATTCCCAGGAGTTTACCTTTGGGGTAGGGGATGATTAAAAATTGCTAGTCAGAACAGGGTAGGGGTCTCAGAGTCCCAGAGTTTTCTCCAGATTGACATATACACACAAATACACATATACACACACATATATACACATACTGCAGAGAGGTCAAGAAGGATGAAGATTGAGAAAATATAATTGGATTTAGCAAACAGGAAATTTTTTTTTAAGGCAGTTGAGGTTAAGTGACTTGCCCAGGGTTACACAGCTGGTAAATGTCAAGTGTTTGGTCTGAGGCCAGATTTGAACTCAGGTCCTCCTGACTTCAGGGCCAGTGCTCTAGCCACTGTGCCACCTAGCTGCCTTGTAGACAAGGAATTGTTAGTACCTTTAGAGAGAGCAGTTTCAGTTGAGCAATAAAATTGGAAGTCAGCGGGAAGAGACTGAGAAGTGAGTGAGAGGAGAGGAAGAGAAGGCAACGGGGACAGAGAACTTTTTGTAGGAGCCCTCCTGGAAAAAGAAGAGAGATATAGAAGCTTGAAGAACTTCTTAAGGTTGGGAAATATCTGGATGAGGCTGTAGCTATCAGGGAAGGAACCAGTAAATAGGAAGAGAATTAAGATTAGGATTCCTGACTTTCCAGAATGGTAGAGAGAGCAGTGAACTTGGAATCACAAGTTTTGGATCCAGATCTGGACCTTGTCATTATTATTTGTGTGACCTTGGGTAAGCCATTACCTCTCTGGGCTTAATTTGTAAAAAGGAGAGGAGGACTGCTGATTGGGAAGCTGGACTAGAAACAACAACTTAACAAGCATTTCTTAAATGCCTAGTAGGTAAGGCTCTTTGCTAGACATTAGTAATACAAAGGTAATGAGGGTAATCAGGAAATAATTCCTTCCCTCAAGGAGTTTACATTCTACCTGTGGGATACAACCTTCATAAATATAAATATAAGGCAAAAAGAAAAAAAAAACAATCCCACTAAGCTAAATATAAAGTAATTTGAAAAGGGAGAAAGCTGGAAAGTTTTCATGGAAGATTTCTAATGTCCCTTTAGGACTTTATATCCTATCTTACCCTACCCTATCCATTCCATTTTCTAGTCTATTGGCAGATTCTAGGATGCAAAATGGAAAGAAAGAACATGCATGACATTACAGTGTTTTTTTTTCAGTTTTCTAATTATCTTCTGTCTTTAAACAAGCAGGGAGACCAAAAATGTTAATATTTTTGGCCTTGAGAACCCAAAGGAGACAGTTCCCACCTTCTGGCAGTGACAGCAAGAAACTGAGTGGCCACATCTCACATTTGTGAGGTGAGGCTTCACTCCCATGTTATTTTCATCTAATATTAGGGGATTTCAAAGAAGAAGCTCTAATATTATGGCCAGCATTCAGTGGGTTAATATTTTAGGTAATTCAGGGACAAATGAGATGTGGCAGAAATGAAAAGGATTCTAAGATTAGAGAGCCAAGACAGGCGAGAATTCTCCTGAACACACAATGAGCCTGACTTTCCTGTTCTACACATTTGCACCTCTGTTCTTATACAACAGAAATGATTTAATCTAATCTATCATCTGTTTGTTGTCTGTGTTTCTATTATGTTCATTCACTGCATATTTTCTATACTATTTTTATCTCTGTTGTCTGTTTCGAGATGATAAGGCTAGATGGGATTGGGTCATTTTCTTTGCATTTACCTTCCTTGGAATTTCTTCCAACATGACTGTTGATAAATGTTTGTTGATTTTAATTCTGATAAAATGTCTGGCTAGTTCCCTGTTTCTACCTCCTTTTCATATTCCTTTCTCGTATCCCAGGCTCGCCAACATAGCTGAAGAGTTTCTATGAAACATCCAAAGCTTCTCACATCAGTGTAGGCCATTTCCTATATCTGGATTCAGTTGGGTGGCAACAATGGGCCTGGAGTCAGGAAGACCTGAGTTCAAATAAGATTTCAGACGCTTTCTACCTGTGTGACCCTGGTAAAGTCATTTAACTTCCCTTTGCCTCAGTTTCCTCAATTGGTTTGAGCAATATTATAAACTAAATGGTTTATAATAACAATATTAAGAATATGTACTTACATAGTATTTTAAGGCATCTATTTAAATGGAGTACCTATATAATGATGCCTTCCTCTCAAGATTGTTGTAAGGATCAAATGAGATAATATCTGTAAAGCGCTTAGCACAATGCTTGGAATGTAGCTGGTGCTTTGTTGTAATTGTTCAGTTGTTTCAGTCGTGTTGGACTCTTCCTGATCTCATTTGGGGTTTTCTTGGCAAGCATACTGGAGTGGTTTGCTATTTCTTTCTCCAACTCATTTTACAGATGAGTAACTGAGGCAAAAAGAGTTAAGTGACTTGCTCAGGATCGCATAGCTAGTAAGTCTCTGAGGCTTCTTAAAAAAATATATTTATTTTTAGTTTTCAACATTCACTTCCATAATATCTTGAGTTTTAAATTTTCTCCCCCTCCCATTTCCTCCCCAATGCCTGTGGCATACAGTCTGACACAGACTCTACGTATACATTCATGTTAAGCATATTTTCCCATTAGTCATGATGCAAAGAACAATTAGAAGCAATGGGAGGAACCACGAGAATGAAGCAATAAAACAAAACAGAGAAGGAAAAGGAGAGCACGTAGTATGTTCCCATCTGCATTCAGACTCCATATTTCTTTCTCTGGGTATGGATAGCAATTTCCATCGTGAATCTTTTGTGGTTGTCTTAGATTTTTGCATTGTTGTGAAGAGCCACGTCTATCATAGCCAGGGCTGGCACTCTACCCACTGAACCACCTTGCTGCTCAGGTGCTTCATAGTAGGTGCTTAATAAATGCTTGCTCCCTCTTTATCCCTGCCTGCTGAAATCCTTTTTCTCTTCGTTCGGTGCTCAGGTTAGGTGCCACCTCAAATTGCTCATTTCACTCTGGACGCCTCTGCTACATTTCACAAAATCTCTGCATTTGAAAGGGTTTCAGATGCCATCTAGTTCAACCAGTACCTGAACAGGAATCTTCTTTAAAACATCTCGGACAACCCATAATCCAACTAACTGGGCTGGAACCTCTAGGGAGGGGGAAACTCCTTTCAGAGGCTCTCTATTCCATTTTTGGACAACTGTAATTGTCAGGCAGTATTTCCTGATATCAAGTTGGAATCAGTCTCTGCAATTTCTACCCACTGCTAGTTCTGTATTTTGGGGCCAAGTGGAAAAAAAATGGATCCCTCTTCTATATTATGGCCCTTCATATAATTGGAGACAGCCGTTACATCTCCACTAAGTCTTCTCTCACCAGAACGAAACACTCTTGTTTCCTTAAATTGATCATATGGCATGCTTTCTGGTCCTCTCACTCACTATCTTATTGTGTCATTCCTAAAATGTATTACCCTGAGCTGAGTATACCTTGCCTTGTATTATGCTTGTACTTGAGCATACCCTATCTTTCCTATGAGATTGGAAATTCCTTGAGGACATAAACTATGCATTCTTTTAATCTTTGAATCCCTAGTTCCTAGAATTGGCCCTTATATATAGGTACTCAGTTAATTTTTGTTTAACTAAATTGAATTGAATTTAGATGCAAAGCCTTTTCTCAGCATTAAGCACAGAGCCTGGCACATAGTAAGTATTTAATAAATGAATTTTCAGTTGTTTTGTTGACACGGGTGTCTAGGCTCCGTTCTCGTTGGAACCTTTCAGACCAACCATCAGCATCAAATCACTGTGAAGACGGAATAGCTCAAACACTGGTTCCTATGACAGAATTGAATACAAAAGATCTGAGGAATGCTATTGTTTTTTTCTCCCAGCCTGACAATCTTAAAATGCCAGCAATGTTATTTAACAATCCACTACCATAGAGTGTGATAATTCAAGCAAGAAGAATTAGAAGTGTAAAAAGAGGAGGGCTATGACCTAGTGGGTACAATAACAGGCCTAGAATGGGTATTGTTGTGTCCACTCATATGGCAACATAAAGGAAAGTTGAAAATTTGCTGCCAAGATTTCTTGGTACTGTAAAATTGGATACAGCCTCTGTTTTCATCTTTGGAATCCCTCTGACCAGTCTCACAAAATTAAAGGCTGTATCATTAACTGGTTGGTTTGCAAGCACCAGGACAAACTTTCTGGGAAGTTTCCGCAATGACAAATTCTCAAGTCTGAATTATGGAGATAATTATTTAAAACCATATGATACTTTGTTGATATGTTTTAGTTCCTTTTCTAAACTTCTGATCTTAGTCTGGCTAACTTGTCTCCTGATAATTCAGGCTTAAATCCACCTGTCACCCAAACTTTACAAAACCAAGGGTAAGGAGTAAATTGCAGGCTAAAGGAATTCAATTCAGTTCAATTCAACAAACATTTATTAAGCGTTTACAGTCTCAGGCGCTATGCCATGTGCTAGGGTTGCAAAGATAAGAAAATAAAAAAATTTCCTGACCTCAAGATGCTTAGGTGCTACTTGAAATAGGGATCTACCTATCTCAAACCATGGCTGAAGTGCCATCCATGTTATAAGCACTGCACCATGAGTTGGGGATACAAATGAGCCTGTCCTCAAACTCGCATTCTAATGGAGGAGAAACCATCTATAGGAGGGTTTTTACCTTTTTAAAAGGGCATTTATTTCTACAATAAATTCCAAACCAAACCAATGCCATATAAGGTCCAGCATCAATCAGAGGCTGACATTTTGGAGCAGACAGCATTAACATGTTCCAGAGCAGACAGGAGTCAGTTAGGGAGTAACCTATTGGAAAAAAAAATGACAGAACAGTAAATTTGAAGCAAGTAAAATTTGGTACATGGTCTATAGGTGGGGTCCTCAATCTGGCATCTGTGGTCCCCCAGGGTATTTATAAATAGATTTCAGGGGGTCTGTGAATTTGTTTCTTTAATATTTTGATAACTGTATTCCAATAAAACTGTCTTCCTTTGTAATCATATATGTTTAATTTTATGCATTTAAAAACACTTTTCTATGAAGGGGTACAAAATGGTTTGTACAAACAAAAATAGTTAATAATTCCTCGCCTATAGCTTTTCCAACAGATTTTTAGGTTTTAGATGGACATTTTCTTGTGCTTTCATTTTATATATTGGTAATATTTTCATTTCTTCCTTTCTTTTCTTAATGTTAAGATTAGTCAAAATGATATGGAAATGGAACTGGAATTGGACCTGTCCTTCAAGGATCATTCTGAGGCTTACTTTTTTCATGAAGGCTTCCCTCACCCCGTTGGCCTTTAATGGCCTATAACTGCTATGACAATCACGTATTTTGGCATTTACTCATATGCTGTCAATATACCTGTATTTTCATGCCTTTTCTTTCTAGTAAGACTCTGTTCCTTAGGGTTTAGGGCCATTTCTTATGATTATTTTATTTTCCTTACCAATACCTGGCCTTGTGCGGAACACATAAAAGGTATTCAAGAAATATTTGCTGAGTTGAATTAAAATTGCATAGTACTACCAAAGTGTGGCTGTTAGTACCCTCTATATTTAACATGGTTCACATCTCTCCTGGCTCTACTCCTAACATTTTGTACTTTTCTATCGTATTCTAGGAACCTTCTTAGCCTGGAAGGTGCCTTTACCCCTGTAACCTCCTGTTCTGATTGGCTTGTTCCTCCATTTGAGACAATGTGCAAGCCAGCCACGCTTACATACTCTTTCACTTCCCTCCTGGCTCTACTTCTGACTCTCAGGACATCTCCACTATGCCAGTGCAAGGACCTTCTTTCCTCTCCCCCCTACTCCTTTCCCTTCTCCTTCCCTCTCCTCTCCTCCCCTCCCCTCAATTCTTCCCTCCCCTCACCTACCTTCCTCCTTCCCTCCTCTCACCTTTCCTCCCCTCCTCTCCTCTCCTTTGCTCTGCTCTACTCTCCTCTCCCCTCCCCTCCTGTCCTCTCCATTCTCTCTCTCTGTCTCTCTCTGTCTCTGTCTTTCTCTCCCCCTCCCTCCCTTTCTCTTTTCATCTCCCTTTTATGTGATGTCTTCCCCTATTAGAATGCAAGTCCTCAGAAGGCAGGGATTGTCTTTCTTTTTGCTTGTTTTTGTATTCTTAATGCATGACACAATATCTAGCACAAAGCGCTTAAAAACTGCTCTTTCTTCAGAGACAACATGTTCTAGTGAATAAATGAATGAAAACTCATGTATAAGTATTTTCTATGTGCCAGGCATAGTGCTAAGTGTGGGGGATATAAATACAAGTGGAAAGAACACTGGGATCAAAGTTGGGAGATCACTTTTGAAATCTTGGCCTGGTTGCAAACTAGCTATATGACCTTGGACAAATCACTCTACTCCTTTAAACCTCGATTCCATTATCTGTAAAATGAAGGACTAAGTTCAATGATCTCTTAATGATTTTTCATGTAAAAAAATGACATATCGCTGATGAGGCCACCGTAAGACGAGGGTGCCAACACAGGATCCTGATATTTTGTTTTCAGTTGGCAGAAAACATTCTTTGATGAAAAATAAAAAATCTTGAGCATCATTATTAGCTCTTTCCTTTCAGATATTTTTAGTACCTTTAACTTTGATGGTCTTCAGTCTTAGAATTTTAAGATATCTTTCAAATTTCCAATAACAAGTCAGAGATTTTTCCGTGGATATTTTATGGGGTGCTCCTTTACAAAGGACCATTTAAATGAATTAGTAATACGGTTTTCTTTAGAGTGACACATGCTTTTATTTCCCTACCTAGCATAACCTGCCTCTGGGATAAAGGGACCCAGGGGAAGGAGTCTGCCAGTGAGACATATAATGACCACCAGAACTTCCAAACTCTTCAGTACCTCCCCAGACAGGTAGGAGAGCCAAAAGAGAAGGGTGTCATGAAAACCCAGAGAGAAGAGAACGTCTAGGTCAGCAATGTCAAATTCTGCAGAGGGGTCAAGGAAAATGAGCACTGAAAAGAGGACATCAGATTTGGCAATTTAGAGATCTTTGATAATTTTGGGGAGAGCTGTTTGAGTTGAATGATGAGGTCAGAAGCAAAACTGGTGAGGATTGAGGAATGAGTAAGAGAGAAAGTAGAGCATGAATGTAGAGAGCTTTTTCTAGGAGTTTGACTGAGAAAGAGAGAAGAGATGATATAGGATGATAGTTTGAGGGGATGTGTGTGTGTGAGAGAGAGAGAGAGAGAAGAGAAAAGAAGAGAGGAGAGGAGAGGATGAATTACTGAAAAATGTGGGAGGGATAAGATTGAGGGCACATATAGAAGGGTAAGTCTTAACAAGGAGAAGAACTACCTCATTATAAGAGGCTGGAGCAAAGAAGGAGAGAGGGGAACCATATGAAACTCTTCTGAGCAACAGTCTGCTGTTCCTTTTTACCTGAATGTCCTATAGGCATCTCAAACTTATCAAGTCCAAAATGAAGTTTGTTATCTTTTCCCATAAACTGATCCATTTCCTAACTTCTCCATTTCTGTCCATGGCACCACCATCCTTCTAGTTAGTGAGGTCTGAAATCTTGGAATCATTCTTAACTCTTTATTTTTCCTCACCCCCATAGGCAGTCAGTTGCAAAGTTATGTCAATTCTGTCTCCATATCATTTCTCACATCTGTCCCCTTTCACTTCAGTTCGATGACCCTTCTACCTGAATTTTCTCTGTAGCCTCCTAATTGGTTTTCTTGCATTCAAGCTCTACCTCCTCTAATTCATTCTTCAAATAACTGTCAAATGATCTGACCCAATCGCTCATCTACTCAAGAAGCTCCAATGGTTTCTAGTTACCTCTAGGATAAGTTACAAACCCCTCTGCCTTTTACAGCCTCATACAATCTGGCTCTTAACCTATCCATATTTACTTCATGTTTTCTAACCCCATGAACTCCATGTTCCAACCATTTACTTGAATTTAATTGATCTTATCAGGGCAGAATAAAACAGGACTATCACCTCATTTTTCTGGATATTATACTACTCTTAATTCTGTCCAAAATGGTATTACTTTTTCTGATTGTTATGTATTACATTATTGGCTCATAAGGAGCCTGAAGAACACCTGGATCCTTTTTTCAGTTGTACTATTTTCTAGCAATGCTTCCTCTCCCTGTTACACCATTCACAATTTTGTATAGACAGTAAAATAGAATATTGGATAGATTCTTTTTGCAGTACAATTTCCTTATTACTGAATTCAACAGCTTGGCACTTGAGATATGTCTCAAGGTCGATCCTTAACTGACTCTCTGTTGGCAACCTTATTCTGGTATACGGTAGGAGTCTGATTGATTCCTGCCACTTGAGGGTAGACTCATTCATCTGTATTTGCTGAGGCCCTGTCAATAAAGCCAACACTTACAGAACTATTGGGACCATTCTCTGATTTCATTTAATATTCCCTTGGCATTTCTTTATAATGTTAGTGTAGGGGCATGCATTTTTTTTTTAAAGGCACCTTATGACTGCTGTCCCTCATTCCTATTCCTTTTTCTAAGTAGGAGGTGTGCATTCTCTTTCAAAGGGATGGGTATTCAGAGAGATTAGAAAATGAGTCATTTAAATACTCCTGTATATCTGACAAAAAGAGATTGGCTCTTCATGAATAATCTCTCTCTTAGAAGCCTCCATTTCCCCCTTCTTTTGGGAGCAGGTTGAAGATTTAGAATATACATATTGATTCAAATATAGGATGCTTCCAAATATAAACTATACTCCCAAAATGAGCTATTTTTGAAGTAAAGGATAAAAAAAATACCATTGATTATAACATTCAGATTTCATATGCAACCTGACTTTTCAGCCAAGCCTGGAGTATTTTGCATGACATTTTCCTAATTGGTAGAGAGAACACTGACATGACTGCATATGACTGCATGAGGGACCAAGGTGGCATGAGACCTTTGGATGGAGAGACATTCTTCATTCCTTCTAGAGTGATCTTCATGGTTCCAGATTGTTTTCATGACTAACTTTTGACTGACTCTAGGGAAGAGAAAGAGAAAGACTTTCTTATAGACACGTGGAGGAAGCTGGCTCCTCAACATGACCTTGATTTTCAGATGCTTCCCTAAAGACTTTGGGGCATTTCCCTTTAGATGAGACCAGGGCCTCTTGTGATTGAGCAACCTCTTATCTCATACCCATATTATGAGCTTATTCGCTCTTGTGTATTTTGGGACATATTCTCATCTGTAGAACTTCTCCAATTTCTGTTTGCTATTTGCTTGAATAAATGTTTACTTGCTATTCATTACTTGTAGTGATCTTTTGATTAACCAGTATTTGGCAGGAAGAGGCCAAGCCTGTGCATCTAAGCATCAGATACTCTAACCCGGGGTAGGGAACCTGTGACTTCGAGACCACATGTAGCCTTCTAGGTCCGTGGGTGCGGCCTTTTGACTCAGTCCAAGTTTTATAGAACAAATCCTTTTATAAAGGGGATTTGTTCTGTGAACTTTGGATTCAGTCAAAGGGCCGCACTTGAGGGCCTAGAAGGCCACATGTGGCCTTGAGGCTGCTGGTTCCCCACCCCTGCTCTAACCCCTTAAGAGACAATGGCATTTTGTTCTGAACCAATGTTGCCCTTAGAGTAGTATTATTCAGGGGGAAGATAGATATAGTTCTAGTCTGATAACTCTTTTCTCAGAGACTGGAGAACAAAGTGGCCAGAATCATGACTTTTTCTCCTGATCCCCTTGAGGCAGGAATTCAAATATCCTTTGGTGAAGAGTGTGTAAGCTTCCAGGGATATCTATCTTTCTATCTATCTATCTATCTATCTATCTATCTATCTATCTATCTATCTATCTATCTATCTATCTATCTGTGTAAGACAGCCTTGAGAAAATCAAGTGTGGCCTGTTTTGAGACCAACACAGTATATACCTGAGTAGTTCTCTGCTCACATATTCCTTCCCTCTTCCCTCCACAGAGAACTATCCCTTAGAACAAATAAAACCCCTCGCTATATCTACCAAATCTGACAGCATCGGAATTGTTCTACACTTATAGCATCCCACTTCTTCAAAGGAGGGAAAGGTTCATTTTCTCATCTTTTCTTTGAGGCCAAGCTTGGTCTTTATAATTACATATGGTTCTCTCTCTCTCTCTCTCTGTCTCCCTCTCTCTGTCTTTCTCTCTGTCTCTTTCTCTCTGTCTCTCTCTCTCTCTGTCTCTCTCTCCCTCTCTTTCCCTCTCTCTCTCCTCTCTCTCCCTCTTTCTCTCGCTCTCACTGTCTCTCCCTTTCCCTTGTTCTCTCTCTCTCTGTGTCTGTCTCTCTCTGTCTCTCTCTCCCTCTCTCTCTCTCCCCCTCATTCTCTCTGTCTCTGTCTCTCTCTCCCTCCTGTCTCTATCTCTCTCCTTCTCCTCTCTCTCCTCTCTCTCTCATTCTCTCTCTCATTCTCTCTCTCTCCCTCTCTCTCTTTCATTCTCTCTCTCCCTCTCTCTCTCTCTCATTCTCTCTCTCTCTTTCTCTCTCTCTCTCCCTCTCTCTCTCTCTTATTCTCTTTCTCCCTCT
>NW_020954576.1:29327353-29419947 GCF_900497805.2 Vombatus ursinus
CTCTCTCTCTCTCATTTTCTCTCTCTCTCTCTCTTTCTATTTCTCTGCCACCCCTCCTTCTCTTGCTCCTCCTTCTCTTCTTTCTGTTTCTCTTCCTTCTTTTTTTTGCTCTTTCTCTTCCTCCTCCTTCTCCTCCCCTTCCTCTTCTTTCTCCTCTTTTTCCTTCTCCCCCCTCCTTCTCTTCTTCCTTCCTTTTCTCCTCCCCTTCTTCCTTTCCCCTTCTTCCTATTCCTTTTCCTCCTCCTCCTCCTTTTCTTTCTCCTCCTCCTTCTTGTAAAAGGCCTTCTTGCTCTAATGTGGGTTGGACTCAATAATCCCAAAAGTAGGTCATAATAACTAGCATTTATACATATAGCACATTAAGGTTTACTATAAGCTTTCCTAACTGCTTCCTGTGAGTGTAGTTGGTATGGTGGGCCTAATATCATGGACTGAGTTGGGATCTGAGCTCAGAAGGGATTCTCCTGAAGGCTCAGCTCGTTGCTCAGCTCCCTGACTCCCTCAATAAAGATTTTGCTCTCCAAGTTGGATTCCCACTGAGTTCTCTTTCCCTGCTCAACCCCTTACCCGCCCTCACCCTCCCACTCACAGTGGCTGGAAAACTGCTGACTACCAGTGAGTCAAGCAGCTGTTCTTAAAAGTGAGCAAACAGTTTCTATGCCCTCCTGATCAAGTGAGACCTGATGCAGAAGAATAAGTGGTTCATTCAGTAATAGCTGAGCTGTTTTTATCCAAGGGAGGAATTAAAGTCATACATACAACACTTCTTTGACAGTACTTTCTTTTTCAAAAGATGAATCATCCTCATGCTTGAACTCAAAGAATTCTAGGGAGGTGCAGTGTGATTTGCAGACCAGTTCTGCACAGGAAACTCATTTGGACAGAAGATCAATATCAGTATATGTGTTTTCTCTGGGGAGGAGGGGGACAAAAAAGACATCTTGCGATCCAGGGCAGGTCCTCACATTGTTGTCTCTCAATTTAGCAGAAGGGGTGTTTTTTTTTTTACATAAACTAAATGGTTTTTTCTAAGGCATTAAAATAACTTCTTTATCAAGGTTTTTAAGCAGGATTGCAGTATTTTTAATAGACCCTAAAAATTCCCCCTTCCCTTCCTTTTCCCATCTCTCTTTTCCCCCTAATTCCAATTTTGGTAAGCTGTTATTAAGAATCCACATTAAGACTCAAGTTCCAAAGTGACTCTGGATTCTGGAATGGCTGCTTTGGTGTGTAAGAAATTCTGGAGGAATCTTTTGGACTTTGGAGTAGCCAAGAGACAGGTGAGGAGTTTACTTAGCAGGACCAAGAATTGTTTTAGCTTGCCAGCTTCCATGGAAGCCATGAAGGGATCAAATCTTGCAGAAGGTGTTAACTGCTAGATTTGGACTCAGGGCTCTCAGTTCAAGTTATGGCCCTGTTATTTTTTAGTCTTATGAATTATGGGGCCTTTCTGGTCCTCTGTTTCCTTTCCTGTAAAATGAGGGAGTTAGACTAGATCAGAGGTGTCAAGCTCAAATAGAAATGGTGGCCACTAATCCACACATAAGGATTCCTGAAGGTAATATGTTGACTTAATTTAAAAATGTAATATTATCTGTTTTATTGTATTTCTATTTTTAAAAAATTTCCCAATTATGTTTTAATATGACTTGGCTACATAACATTTGACGTCTTTGGACTAGATCAGGGGTGGGGAACTTGCAGCCTTAAGGCCCTCTAGATTCTCAAGTGTGGCCCTTATCAATCAAATGGCCACACTTGTGGCTGTAGGTTCCCCACCCCTGGACTAGATGATCTCAGTTCCCTACCAGTTCTAAATCCCATAAAAAAACAGGGAAAAATAGGAATAGGAGGTATAAGTAGACCAATTTTAGCATATAATAATACCTAACATTTCTATAGTGTTTTAAAGTGTGCAAAACACTTTGCATATGCTATCTCAGTTTATCCTCACAACCCTGTGAGATGGCTGCTATTATTATACTTATTTTACAGATGAGGAAACTGAGGCAGGAACTTGCCCAGGCTCTCCCAACTAGTAAGTATCCGAGATAGGATTTGAATTGACTTCAAGTCTAGTCTCTATCTATTGTACCAAGTAGCTTTCCTGGAGGAGAAAAATATTTTGTGGTCTGTGTGCATGGAAACTAACTACTTCTGAAAATATTGTTTCCTTCTTAAGTTACTTTTGCCTGGTTTTTTATTTAGTTGAAAATTACCTTCCAAGCTAAAGTGTCTTCACTGATTAAGAGGACGTGGGACATAAAGAAAGTGCTTCTTTTGGGCCAGGGAGAAGCGGTTGGAAGTATTTGTGTGAAGATCTTGTCCTGGTGGAGAGGAACTCAGGGACTCACAAGTAAAGTAAGCCATAACTAAGGGTTTTGTTGTGCCTGAGGCAAGTGTCTGGGACAAGCAGCATGCCTTTAACTTTGAGATCTGTAACAAAGGGACAACTAGGTGGAAAAGTGGATAAAGCACTGGCCCTGGAGTAAGGAGGACCTGAGTTCAAATCCAACCTCAGATACTTATTAGCTGTGTGACTTTGCACAAGTCGCTTAACCCCTATTGCTTCCAAAGAAAAGAAAAAAAAGAGAGATCTGGAACTAGGGTAGGGTAGCTGGGGCTTTTCCCTAAGTACCAACACCTTCAGTACATGCAAATAACGGAGATGAACAAAAATAATTCACCAAAACAGGAAACTAACGGATGGCTTGCTGAAGTGAGCACGTACAGGCATCCCACTCCACCTTTAGCCCAGAAGCCTCCCCTAGCAGCAGAGGTCTCCCCAAGTATTTCTCTTCACCTAGGTCTTGCCCTTCCTCTTATCCCACCCTTGTGCTTCGCTGGAAGATTGGCTTAGGAATATAACTGGGGAGATTGGTTGCTTACTGAGTGCTGTACAGTCCTTAGGTGGATCTGTGCTATTTGCTCTGTTTTAAATGGATGTGAAACTCCCTGCCTCCAGGGTTCTTCCTCATTCCCTTTCCTATCAGGAAGGGAGTTGTGGAAGAAAATGGGGAGTGGTGAGGAGGAGAAATATCTTAAGGTATAATAGCTTGTGGAGAAGTGTTGAAAGATAGCTAGGACTGGAAGGCGCTAGGCCTCTGTTGCTCAGTTTATCTGACTTCTGGCAGAGGAATTCAGGGCACAGCTTGGACTCCTATGAACCTCTTTTCCAGCACCATCTTTAGTACAAATCTTGGGTATGATATATTCATAGAAGATGCCATTGAATTCCAGTAAATACGGTGGCAAAGGAATTTGAGCCCAGCAACTAATATTATATGAGAATGATTAATACTTTGCTCCTTTGGTGGATCTATCAGCCTATTGATAGATATTGGTCTTCCCTTCAGCGATGACAGATTGCAAACTATCCATGCCCTCTCATCCTGGGAGTCAGTCACTGGTACTTTCAGAGATCTTTCATTCTGATTTCATGTGGGGACAATAACCAGGCTGGTCACTGGTTATTCTTTCCCCTCACCACATGACTGACCCCACCTTCTTTTCTAGCTGTAACTCTCCATTCTCCCCCTGCCCTTCTTTGTTTATATCTTTAGCACTTAGCACAGTGCCTGGAACCTAGTAGGCACTTAACAAATGCTTGTTTCCTTCTTTCCTCTCTCCCACTGCCTCTTTTCCTCCCTCTCTTCCTCCTTTCCTTCCTCTCTCTCTCCCTGCTTTCCTTCCTCCCTTCTTTCCTTTCCTTCCTTCTTTCATTTTCTTCCTTCTTTCCTTTCTTCCTCCCTCCCTTCCCCTCCCCTCTCCTCCCCTCTCCTGTCCTCTCTTCTCCTCTCCTCACAACCCTTGTGAGTGAATTTTGTGGAGGGAAATAGAGCACTCTCTATTGCAAGATTCTTCAGGGAGAGGAATACTCCTGCCTCCCTATCACTTCCACCCATTGCATTAGGAGGCTCTCAATGAATTCCTTTTTCCACATCTTGCCTCACTCCCCTGAATTTGATTATCCTGAGAAATCTGAGATTGCAAATTGGAATATAACCTCTTTCTCCAGGGAAGTACCCAGAATTATAAAACGATAGGTACTTTTCCTTGTTTTTTTTTCTTTTTTTTCCCCTCCCCCAGTTACTGATAGAACCTCATTCTCTCCCTAGGGATTAGACAGACTGGCTCAAATTTGTCTCTCCTTAAATACAAATGCCTCATTTGGCTTCCAGGCATCTGAACATTTCACAGTTCTCAGACTATCTTTGACAGCCCTTCTCCCCTTGCATTCACACCTGCCTTTGAGCATATTGTGATAGCCTCTTCCCTTCTAACTGTCAATCAGGTAGTCAGTAAATATTTATTTAGTGCCTACTGTGTGCTAGGCACTGTGTTAAGTGCTGGGAATATAAATACAAAATCGACAAGGAACTTGAACTCCAATGGAGGAAGACAAAACACAAAAGGAAACTGAAAAACCAGAGGAGGAGCATGATGGAGAAGTTCAAAGAAATGTAGTCAGTTAGGAAATAAAGAGATGGCTGGCATGGGCACCTTCCTTAAATGGGGGTTTTAGGAGGAACTCTTTGTTCCGTCTTCCAATCAGAGGAGCAGAGGGTACTGATGAGGTCTGAGTACCAAGGCTGATGTATCTTATAGAATGGTGAGGCCCCTGATGTTGAAATTCATGGGAGTATGATGTTAAAGTCCAAAGGGGTGCAACCGGGGGGGGGGAATGGATCTAAATTGTCTGACTGATCTAAGTTCTTTCCTTCTTTCTTTAGCTCTTCTGCCATTGGGAGTGCTAAGTGTTCCCTGAACTTTGAACAATTGCCTAGTGGACTATGAAGATGGAAGAAGTTGGGGAGTGGCCAAGAGGCAGGGTGAGTGATGACTGGTGACCCTCTAAAGGTTTCAAGTCAAGTCACCTTCTATGATCCCCATTGATAAAGGGGAATAGTAATACAGAAAATCCCTAGTATTGGATTATTCCAAGACACTTGAGGCTTAACCTATGTTAGAATGCATTATAGGTATCCTTGTACATATAGATAAGCAAATATACTTTTTAAATTATATTACTCTCAAGATTAGATTAAAATGAATTTTCATTCCTTGAGTGCACATGCATGTAAGCAATGGGAGTTGTTCCAGAAACATGCTATGCAGTAGGGGGATAGCTGTATTCTTTTATGTCTGAGATGGGTTGGGAGATTTTGGATACTTTCTGAGTTTGAAATGCTTGAAATAACCTAACAATACAGGAATTTCTCCTAAAATACAGAGAAGTGGTACATATGTAAGGTGGAAGGGAGTTGAAGAGTTTGGTCCAAGGTTTCTAACCCATCTCAATGATAATGCTTACTTTCAGTTTTAGTGATTCATTCTGGCCCAAGTGCAGATAACCTGGCTGGCATTCAATGGGAGCAGTCACTGCACTTGGGCCAGGTTTGGGGTTGGCCAATTTGCAGTTACAATTTTCCCCTAGGACAGATTTTCTTCCGTAGGAGCCATTTTGGAAACTTCAAGAACTCATTAAACCTTTTATAAAAACTACTAATTCATTGTGGTCTTTGAACCCTTATGACCAAAAGAGTCAGTGTAATTTTACTTAAAGAAAGGATTCAGATTTCAAGAGAATTTAACTTATGGATCTTTAATTTTTATTCCATGTTACACTTACTGTGACCTACTACTGCTCATTTCCACATCTTTTCTTTCACCAATTCAAGAACCCTACCCCAAACTTAACATCTGTAGGGCTTTAACAGAAGCTTGGGGCCATTAAAACAAAACAAAACAAAACAAAATGAAAAGGATAACCTTTCCAAGAAATTAAACAAACTCTTGCAGCCTGCAAGCTATCCTGAAAAGGAACCACCTTCATGAAAACAAACTAATTCTACACATTTCACTGAAATGCTAGTTCTCCCAACAAAATGAGTGTTATGAGAACTGAAATGATATTTAAGAAGCCAGAAAGTGTCCTTGAGGGAGTATTACTTTTTTAATCAAATTCTGGATTGAAAAGTGAAATTTGCATGATCAAGGTGATGCAGCAGAAGGATATCAGACTGCCAGGGGAAGAAGGAATTGTAGAAAAGAGGAGAGGTAGTATGTCTATTAATGAAGCAAACCTTGGCCTGTCTAAGTTGCCTAGTTGTTTTATTAGTCGTTTGTTTATTTTTAGATGTCATATATCTATATGTGGGGGTAGGGGTGGGGTGGGGAGCTGGGGAAGAGGAAGTACATTGCTTTCTTTTTCCTAGAAGGGGAAAAAAGTGACCCATAGGTGAAGGAAAAAGATTTATTTATTATAAATGCTCCTCTGTCTAACTAAAGAAATTATTTTAGTGATTGTAAACTGAGGAGAAGGGCAGCTAAGTTGTTCAATGGATATAGTGCTGGGCCTAGAGTCAGGAAGATTTATCTTCTAGAGTTCAAATCCAGCCTCAGATACTTACTAGCTATATGACCTTGGGCAAGACACTTAATTCTGATTGCCTCAGTTTCCTTATCTGTAAAATGAGCTGGAAAAGGAAGTGGCAAATCACTCTAGTATCTCTGCCAAGAAAACCTCAAATGATGTTGTGAAGAGTTGGACATTACTGAAGCAACTAAATAACAACAATAAAACAAAGAAACAATAACAACAACAAAACTGAAAAAAGGATGATGGATTTGGGGTTGATAGAGAGAATGAGAATTACACCAAACTGTGGTCTGGAGTGACCAACTGCCAGGGATAGACTGCCTTTCCAGTGTGGTGGAACCAATCAAAAAACATTTATGAAGTGCCTAATATGTGCCAGGCAACATACTAAGCACTGGGGATACAAAAAAAGGCAAATGACAGTCCCTGGCTTCCCGCTGCAAGCACCACTCTGGTTGCATCATGCTACTGGGAACCTCATCAGCCATGTTGAGATGTTCTCTGACATTTACAAGATCCTGGAAATTGTGAATGGGCTGTGCCTGGAGTGGAGGGGAAGATGGTCAGTAGGACAGAGGGTACTGTTGATGTTTCAGTCACCAGTGGAAATGACTCTGCTGGAGGTGCTGAGGGTGAAGGAACAGACACCACTGTAATCACTAGAGTTGGCATAGTCATAAATCATCATCTGCAAGAAACTAGATACATAAAAGAATCCTAGAAAAAATGCATCAAAGACTACATGAAATCAATCAAAGACAGACTTAAAGAATACAAGCCAGACAGAATAAAACCTTTTATGATAGGAGCTGCAGAACAATTCAAGCATATCCTTGCTAATTTAAAAAATTATCAGTTCTTCAGAGGCAGAAACATGAATTGTGATGGCTCTCTTGGACTTCTGTGTGTGACCCCATGTATGATTTTCTTTAAGATTGGTTTAGAAATGGAGAAATGTTAACAAATTCAGCTGATTACTTTGAATCATCATAACTGGCTGCTTTTTGTCATCTATACAACACCAGGACTTGGATAAACCTCAATGGATGTCATCTTGAGATTTATTTATTTAATTTTGACCTTGATTTATTTGGAGTGGAGGCATTGTTTTTTTAAACATGTCATGTATGTCATCTAAAATAAAACACACTTAATGGCCCCTCCCCCCAAAAAAGATAATCCCTACTTTCCAGGAGTTCACAGTCTAATGGGGGGAGAGACAATATGCAAACAAATATATACAAACAAGCTATAAGAAGGATAAATAGGAAATAATTAACATTGGCTAGGATTAGGCTTACATTTAGGCAGAATAGGTAGCAAACTATGTGCTAATTTGAGAAGAACAGCCTTCCTGTTCTCAAAGGTCTTCCTTAGGACCATGCTTAAAATTGCCAGAGCCCTATAATATCATGCTTAAAATTCAAACCTTCTTGCCAAGTGACTGAATACTATAGTGGAAAGAACATTGGGTTTGGAATTGGAAGACTTCCTTTGGAGAATTGGCTTTGCTACCAACTGGTTCTTCAACTTTGGACAAATTGCTTATTTTTCTGATTTGTGAAATGGGGATTGTAAACACTTGTCATACCTACCTCACAGAGCTGTTGAGAGGCTCAAATGAGATAATTTTCTGTAAAGTTTTTTATGGTAAGGTTGTATACAAATGTAAGCTTAAAACATAAGCTTTTGACTTAGGCATTTAGGGACTCAAAATGCAAATATTTTTGGGTAGGGAGTAACATTAAAATATTTTCAGTTATATCCCAGGCTCTTTTAAGTTACTAGACATAAACTAAGGAGAGAAGAGAATCCAGGGGGATACATGACAGGGAGGATCACCTGGAGTTTGGGAAGAGTGGATTGGAAATGTTCTAGACCTTTGCTGGGTGAGGTAAAAGGAAGTAGTTATTTTTTAAGACAATGGTTCCCATTTAGTGATTTGGGATGATGGTCCAAAGGGTTTAAACTAAAAATTATTTAATGGTGTCTTAAACAGTAAAAATTACACAATTACATTATAAATATGTTTTTCCTCTATGACAACAAGCATGTACATATTTGAAGCATAGTAGGTTTATTTCTTCAGTGATTTGGAGCTTTTTTGGGCAGAAATTATCATTGTAGTAATTGTAATAAATCCAAAAGGATATCATGAGTCATGTATTAGATTACCCTGGAGTCTACAACATTTTTTTGTTGTTGCTGTTGAAAGGGTTTTACAGGACCAAAAATCAAAACAAAAAAAAACAAAAACCAACCAAACAAACAAAAACCCAACCTGTTCTAAGCTATGGCAAGAAGAATAAGAAAAAATGGACTTAGGGAACAATTTTTAGTAGTTATGAGGGAGTTGGGAGTTTGGCCAAGTAATTGAAATTTAGCCTTTGTTTGGACATGGGAAGATGTAGATCATGGTCATGGCTTGCAATTTAGGGAAGTCCAAGTGGGTTGAAGAACTATGGCAGGCTGGAAAAATGGTTGGAGTACCACAAGGAGAGGATGATGTTATATGCTGAGATAAATGGTTATTAATAACCAATGATTTGGGGAGATCCAGAGTTCTCCCCTTTTTCTAAAGTCCTGATTTCAAAAGTTCAGTCTGTTGAAAGACATTACTGATAATGAGTCTTAATAATCTTATTCAGACTCCACTCAGGTGGGGAAGCCATCATGGTCTTCTCAGGTTTGGGTGGGGATAAATTCTCTGAATAGATTACCCAAGCCTAGGGGTAACTTAGAAGAATGTGACAAATCAAAGTTCATTTGAATAGGTTGAATAGGTACAGGTTCATTGTAACATTAATTCTCTCATTAATTGTTAACCAATCAGAGTTGATTGCAACTCTAGGGAACACCCCTCTTCCAACTGACATATAAGCCATCAGTTCACTGCCATGATGGTCTTTGGTCTAAGAGATGCTGGAATTTTTAATAAAATGATTAAATTACCCAGAAATTATGTCTCTTAAGCCTTTTAAAATGTCACAATGCACAAATATAGTAAGTCATTTTGAGGTAGATTCACTTGCCTCAGTGTGTGATAATCAAGGAAGAATGTGAAGACAGAAATGGTATGGTTTACCATACCAAACAACCCCAGAAAGAGCTCATTCAGCCTTTATTTGAAAATCTCCTGTGAGGGGGAATATGCTACCTCCCAAAGTATCCCATTCTATTTTTGGACAGTTCTAACTGTAAGGAAGAAAAGTAGTCTAGGAAGTGAGTAAATGGATGGCCTGGGAGTCAAGAAGAACTGGTTTCAGTCTTTTTTTTTTTTACATTTAATTTTAATTTTTTTTTTCTCAATTACATGTAAGCAAAAATGTTTAACATTCATTTAAAAAAATTGAGTTACAAATTTTCCTCCTTCCTTCCTCTTCTCCCCCTCCTTGAGAAGGCAAGCAATTTGATATAGATTATACATGTGCAGTCATGTGAAACATTTCTATATTGGCCATGTTGCAAAAGAAAATGCAGACCAAAAAACTAAGGATAATAAAGAAAATAAAAGAAGTATGCTTCAATTTGCATTCAGAATCCATCAACTCTTTCTCTGGATGTAGATAGCATTTTTCATCATGAGTCCTTTGGAATTGTCTTGGATCATTGTATTGCTGAGAATAGTTAGGTCATTCACAGTTGATCATAACTGAATTGCTGTTACTATGTACAATGTTCTCTTGGTTCTGCTTACTTCACTTTGCATCAGTTCATATAAATTCAGGTTTTTCTGAAATCATCTTGCTCATTATTTGTTATAACACAATAGTATTCCATTATAGTCATATATTACATCTTATCCAGTCATTTCCCAATTGATGGACATCCTCTCAATTTCCAATTCTTTGCCACCACAAAAAGAGCTGCTATAAATATTTTTGTATATATAGGTCCTTTTTCTTTTTCTTTCATCTTTTTGGGATACAGACCTAGTAGTGGTATTGTTGGGTCAAAGGGTATATGCAGTCTTATAGCCATTTGGGCATAAGAACTGGGTTCAATCTTGCCTTTGACATTCTGGCTGTGCGAATGTAGGTAAATCACTTAACCTCTCAGTTGCCTTAGGCAGCATTGTAAGACTGTAAGTTAAAGAACAGTGAACCATTTGCATTAGTAAGGGGTACTTACTCACTGGCAGTTCCCTACATCAACGCAATCCCATGTCCAGAGAGAATGGTGGTACCCTTGATAGTAATAACGAAGTTTAGAACAAGGGGAGGGTTTGTGGGGAAGGATAATCAGTTTGGTTTTGGTCACGTTGAACTTAAGGTGTCTATGGGACATTTTGTTTGAGATGTCAAATAGGCAGTTGGAATCGCAAGGTTGGAAGTCAGGAGAGAGGTTAGGGCTGGACGAGTAAATACGAAAATCATCAACATAAAGATGGTAATTGAATACATTGGAACTAACAAGATCACCAAGTGAGATATCATCGAGTCAGAAGATAACAAATCCTAGGACAGACCCTTGGGGATGTCTATTTACCAGGTGTGATCTTGCACACAGGAGGCTGAGAAGGAGTGCTCAGAGAGGTAGGAGGAGAACCAGGATAGAGCAGTATCATGAAGATCAAGAAAGAAATGAATATAAAGGACAAGAGGGTGATTGACAATGTCAAAGACTGCAGAGAGATGAAGGATGAAGATTGAGAAAAGACTGTTAGATTTGTCAATTAAGAAATTGTTAATAACTTTGGAGAAAACAGTTTCATTTGAATGATAAGGCTGGAAAGTCAGAGTGTAGAAAGTTAAGAAAAGAGTGGGAAGAAATGGAGTAGAGACACCTATTAAAGGCAGCATTCTCAAGGGGTTTAGCCACAAAAAAGAGGAGAGATATGAGATGATAGCGAGCAACAACGGGTGAATCAAGTAAGGTTTTTGGGGAGATAGGGGAGACACAGGCATGTTTGTAGACAGTAGAGAAATTGTCTAGTAGACTGGGAGAGATTGAAGAGTAGCAAGAGAGTAGGGGTAATAGAGGAAACAATATAGTGGAGATGATACTATGGAATAGGGTCAAGGGTGCCTGTAGAGGGGTTTGCCTAGACAAGGAGAGGGACCTCCTCTTCACGTGAGACAGAGGTGAAGGAAGAGACAGTGGCAGAAGAATGATATATACAAAAAAAAAGAAAGGAAGGAAGGAGGAAAGAAACAAAGAAAGAAAGAAAGGAGAAAGTCAATGCTACAAGATGAAAGTCTTAGTTTAGTTTAAATCAATGCTATTTCTATCTTCTTTACACAATAGTCTTTTCAGCTCATTGATTTCTGAATAAGATTTGATACATATGATGCAATTTGACTTTATGCAATGCAACACAATGAAATCCTAACACAAAACAGCACAGCATGACACAATACAATATCTGATATTTACAGAATGCCTTAAGATTTGTTAAGTGCTGTGCATACCTTTTTCACTTTTGGCTTTCCTATTTGTAGATGTTTTCTTTATTTGCTTAGATTCAGCATCTCTCCTGCTTAAAGAGACAAATTTAAAGAGGAGAAATAACACTAGGTTTAGCCCTGGAGATTGGGGTTCGAATCTTGGCTTTACCATTTATTAGCTATATGACATTGAAACATCCTGCCTCACAGGATTGTTACAAGGACACGTAAAAATACATGCAAAGTATTTTCTAAACCATGATCTTTTCCCCAGTTCTCCCTCTTCTTGGCTTCTTAGCTATACTTGGTATTTCTCGTAAGCCTTTGTTTGTTCATTCATTTGCTCATTCATTTGTTCCTTCCTTCCTCCTTCCTTTCCTCCTTTCTTCCTTTCTTTCCTCCCTCCCTCCCTCCCTCCTTTACTTCCTTCCTTCCTTCCTATTTAAAAGTAAGCCATTGTTATTGTTGTTGTTATATTCTTGGAGGGAGGTCATATGATGTATTAGAAAGAGAGCTGGACTTGGTGTCAGTCCTAGGCTCCAATTGTGGCTTTGTTACTAATTTTGTGCAAATTTTTTAAAACCTGTCTGTGAGTCAGTTTTCTCACATGTTAGAATGGGAATAACAATTGCTCTACCTATCTCCTAGGGTTGTTTTGAGTATCATATGATGGTGGAAGAGATAGTGCTTTGTAATGTAAATAGCGTAGTTACAGGTTAATTTTAATTGCTAGTTAGTGATCTTTTCCCCAGTTCTCCCTCTTCTTGGCCTCTTAGCTGTACTTGGTATTTCTTGTAAGCCTTTGTTTGTTCATGCGTTTGCTCATTCATTTGTTCCTTCCTCCCTCCTTCCTTGCCTTCTTTCTTTCTTTCTTTCCTTCCTCCCTCCCTCCTTTCCTTCCTTCCTTCCCTCCTTCCTTTATTCCTTCCTCCTTCCTTTCCTTCTTCCTTCCTTTCTTTCCTCCCTCCCTCCCTCCTTTCCTTCCTTCCTTCCTTCTTCCCTCCCTCTTTTTCTTGCTTTCTCTCTTGCTTTCTTGCTTTCTTCTGAGACACTTTCCTCTTTTTTGACTACTTGGCTGTTTTCTTTCTTTTTAATAGTTCATTTAGTACCTTTTTAAAAAGCACAGTTATTTAACAAAATACTTCCCCACCATATGGAACTATCTCTTGTAACAGAGGAAAACAGTTCAGCAAACTAAACAGCTTCATCTGACAGCATATGTAGCATTCCCATCCTGCAGACTCAACGTGTCTACTGAGATGTGGAGAGCGTGTTTCATCGTCTTCTCTGGGATTAAGATTTATCATTGAAACTAATCTGAGTTTGACTATCTTGCCGTGTTTTCACGTGCATTGCTGTAGTTATCGTATGCATTATTCTCCTGGTTCTGCTGACTATAACTGGTACTACTGACAGCTAGCATTTCTATAGCGCTTCAGGGTTTGCAAAGTGCTTTACGGTATTATCTTTTTTGATCATCGAAACAACTCTATGAGGTGAGTACTATTATTATCCCCATTTCACAGACAAGGAAATTGAATTTGAGAGAGGTTAAGTGTCTTGCCCAGAGTCACATAACTTCTCTCTGCATCATTTCATATATCTTTACACGTTTTCTATGCAATTCCATTAATAAAACATAATTTATTAAGCCATAGTACAGTGGAAAGGGGTCTACCTCTAGACTCAGAGCTAGATTCAGAGTGGGGTTCAAATCTTGTCTTTGGCAAGTCACAACCTCATTGGTTTGCAGTGTCCTCACCAGAAAAAGGAAGGAACTGGATTAAATGGCCTCTGAGTTCCCTTTCAGTTTGATGTCTATGATCTGATGATCTCTAAATAATGGACACCCAGTTTGTTTCCATTTTTTTTCAACCACAAAAAAATGTTGCTACAAAGATTTTTGGTATGCACAGGACTTTCCTTTCTGTCTTTGTCCTCAGTCTAAAATGGTGGGATGTTCAGTAAACTGGGTCAGTGAGTAATGGCGTGTTTGTTCAAACCAGCTTGGGCGAAGTGATTGTAAAATTTTCAGTGGAAGCATTTATACCTCAGATATTGGCAAATACTACAAATCAGAGTTGGATTTCTACTTTATTGTCTACACTTAAGAAAGTGATGGGAAAATAATAGTAATGCAGATTAAACTTAAATGTGTGTCGTGTGTAGATTTCTTTTCTTTTCTCTCATCTCTTTCCCTTCCCTTCCCTTCCCTTCCCTTCCCTTCCCTTCCCTTCCCTTCCCTTCCCTTCCCTTCCCATTTCCCTTTCCATTTCCCTTTCCTATCCTTTCATCTTCTTTTTTTTTTCTTATTGTTATACATTTACCAGCACACTCTTGTGGAAGAGAGGTTGCATAGGGAGGGTAGGTCAAAGAGCTTTGTTTTGACACCAAAGGCTTTGATGTCAGAAGGTAGATCTGGGTTTGAATCTTCATGTTGTTATTTTAAACTTGCTTGCCTTTGGGGAGCTCGCTTTTCCTATCTAGACCTCAGTTTCCTCATCTATAAAAAAAAAGAGAGGGTTGAACTCAATGACCTTCAAGGTCCCTTCCATCTTTCAATCCCCTGACTTACTGATGGGAAGGGAGCCAGCTGTGGTGGGCAGAAGGAGAGGAGTAGCAGTACACAGGTGGCTACTTTGGGATTTGGCACCTCAGTGAGCACCTTATCTAGAGAGGAGCCATCTATGACTTTGAAGAGAATTCCAATGAGTCGGCTTATTAAAATAAATTATTGGAGTTAGGTTTTTGAAGATGAAACAAGGCTTCAGACAGTCATTAGCTTCCATCTTGAAAGAACAGGGGCTATTTAACTTTGTCTTATATGAAGAACCATTGAGAATGGTTTGCTAATAAGAGGGTTGCTCCCTAAAGTCTATAGTTCCAAATTAAGATTAAATTATTAACAATGAGGCACATTTGGAAAATGGATGAAATGGAAGAAACAGGTTCTCTGGAATATATAATTAAAATGGGTATTTAATTTCTTAACCCTTCTTCTTTAGATTATCATCTTAAATTAAAATTCCTGACTGTAGTTTTATTTTATTAGATTTGCCTTTGTTTGACTTTAATTCACTCATACGATTTGCAAGAATAATTATTAGAGCTCGATATTTATTGCTGTGAGTTTATGGACCTTATAGTTTTCCAAGGACTGTCCTTTTCTGTGTAGGAAATGTGAGGTACTGGAAAGAATACTAGACTTGGAATCATAGGACCCGTGATGAAGTCCTGGCTCTGCCAGATACCATCTGTGAGGTCCTGCATGAGTCATTTAACATCTTTGGGCCTATGTTTTCTCAGGTATAAAGTGGGATAATAATACCTCCCCTATCCTCCCCCATCAGTTGTTATTTATTCTGTGTCTATTATATATATATATGTATATATATATATGTATATAGTATCTCTCTACCTGCTCTCCCCCTGCCCCAGGCTGTAAGTTCCTTGAGGGAAGGAGTTATTTAACATTTTTTGTACCCTTAGTACTAAGCATAGAGATTGGCATGTGCTAGTTGCTTAACAAATATTTCTAGATGAATTGACTGTGAGGAAAGTGCTTCATTAACCTGAAAGTGCTATACAGATGGCAAGCTGCTTTTGGTTGATGACATAGTAAACTTGCTCACCATTAAATTTTTGTACCCCTTTTGGGATACTTTGGAGCCTTTATTCTAAGATAGGGGAAAAGTCTAGTTGAGGCAGTTAGATGACATGGTACATAGAGTGCTAGATTTGGAATTAGGAAGGACTGCATTTAAATCTTGCTTCAAGCACTTAACTGGCTGTGTGACCTTGGGAAAGTCCCTTAACCTCTGTCTGCCTCAATTTACTTATGTTAAATGCACCTATCTGGCAGAGTGGTAGTGAGAAGCAACTGAAAAAATAGATTTAAAGTGTTTGCAAACAAAGCACTATGTAAAGGTAGATATGATGATGATGATGATGATGAAAGGTCCAACCCTCATATACATCCATGTGTCCATGCATTCATACACATATATACTTACACATGTCTTTATGGTAGGCATAGGGGGTGTGCTGGGTGTTCTAGCATAGCTGGTGGCATGATATCCATATCATTTACTTACTTCTCCAGAGAGGAAAGGAGGATCAATAGTAATACACTCTTCGGGGTTTGCTAGCAAGCTTGGCACACCCTTTAGGCATGCCTCCACATCACTATATATATGCATAGATACCACACACATACACATCCATGCTGGCTCCTTTCCACTATCCTTCACAGGGGAGCTGTCAGGATTAATTACTAAGAATTTATAAAGAGCTGTGAAGATAAAAAAGTGCTCTATAAATGCCAAATGCTATTACTTTGCATCATGATGTTTCTCAAGTGTGTGGAACCAAACAGACAAGTTTGACATTTGGAGGAAATGGATGTTTTTCAGACCACCCTCCTCCCCCTTTCAGGTTTTACAGCTAAGTTTCTCTTTTCTCCATGACCACACATCTGCAGTTTCTTTTTATCATGCTATTCTTTGGTATAAGAAGCATATTGCTCTAGCCTTTGGTCTTGCTTCCAATGAGTTCAATTTCAACTCAGAAAAAAGCTTAAGATTAGAGAATCACAGATTTAGAGCCGGAACGATCTTAGAAGCCATCTGGTCTCTCATCCCAGTCATTTTACAGATGAAGAAACTGAGTCACTGAAAGGTGAAGGTACTTGACCAAAGTCACGCAAGTAGTAAGTGACAGTGGGGCACTTCCACTTTGACCTCTGGATTCAAATCCACCATACTTTCCAATATAACATGGTGCGTCTAGTAGGAAGTGCTTCCTGAGTTCTTCATGTTACACTGGATCATGAGAGGAGGGCCTCTGCCCTCATGGAACATACAGTGCAGGAGGGGGATTGTACACATTTACAAAAAACAAAGCAAAACAAAACAGAACTTTCTTTAATTCGTCAAGCATCTAGGATTTTGCCAGTGTGTGTACTCTAGCCAGAAATGCAGATTGTAATCCCTAACACAATGAGTGGATGATGATGAATGGTGCAGTGGACAGATTGCTGGGCCTGGAGTCAGGAAGACATAAGTTCAAATCCAGCCTCAGAAACTTCATAGCTGTATAACCTTGGGCTTAACCTTTGCCTACCTTTGTATCTTCAACTGTAAAATGGGAATAATAATAATACCTATCTCTCAGGGTTTTTGTGAGGATAAAGTGAGATAATATTTATAAAGCATTTGGCATAGTTCCTGACACATTGTAGGTACTTAATAAATGACTGTTCCCTCTCTTCTCCTACGCCATGAATGAATGCACTTTTCTTTAGTGTTTACTTGATGCAAAGTATTGTACTAAGAGCTGGAGATAGACATATAAAAGCAAGACTGCCCCTGACCTCAAAGAGTTTGCATTAAAAAACTATTGGTGCAGCTTGTTTTTTTACATTACAAACATTATATTACATTTATCAATTACCCCCACTTTGTGAGGTCTCTTGTAACAAAGTAAAACAATTAAGTAAAACGAATAGTACTGATTTCATCTGAAAGAGAATGCAACGTTTCACATCTGTAACCCCCCTCCTCAATTTTCTATTTAAAAAAAATCAACATAAATCCATTCTCTCCCCTTCCCACCCTCTCTTGATGGCATTGAGAAAGGAACCCAATAAAAATCTTATAACAAATATGTATAGTTAAGTTAAACAAATCCTTTAATGACTGAATATAAAAATTTATGTGTCTCATCCTGTGCCCTAATTCTGGCAGGATTCCGAAATAGAGAGCATGTTTCATCATGGGTCCTTTGAAATCCTTAACGATCATTGAATTGATCATAGTTCTTATAGCTTTCAAAGTTTTTGTTTGTTTTTGCAGTGTTGATGTTATTCTAATAAATGTACACAGCAAACAGCAGGTGAGTGGAGCCTTGGGGAGTCAACTGATATGCTATTTCTAGAATCAATACTAGTGTTGATTGATTATAGTTCACAGATCAAGAGGTAGGAAGTGAGAGCATGGAGGATACATGCATGGTGGAAGATGGCTGCTAAGAACAATGGGCTTTCTGAGTAGGATCTCATGCTTCCTTCCTCCTGAAATCATCCAGTGAGGAGAGAATGTGCTGGATATTAGGGCAGTCAATAGTGTTTAATGTTGCAGAGTGGCTTTCAGGATCAAAGCCAGTATCTAACTGACTCACTCCTGTTCTCTTGTCCATGAGGGCAGGGATAGAGACTGAGTAGATTCAAGAAGGGTACAGTGATGAGAAGGGAAAGGACATCAACATGGTCACATTCAGAAAACTCCCTGTTTTCAAGGGATAGTCTTCATGAGTTGTTGTGATCAAAAAATTCATTATCTTATTGAAAAACTGCTTATGGGTCTATATAAATTTAGCTGGTCCTCAGATAACAGCTATACAATCCATTACTGGATACACGCTTGAAGTTTTGCCAGTTTAGTACAAAGTTGGGAGAGGGGAGGGAATAAACATTTATATAGTACTTACTATGTACCAGGCACCGAACTAAGTTGTTTCACAAATATAATTTCATTGATCTTTGCAACAAACCCTGAGGGGTAGGTGCTGTTATTAGCTACATTTTACAGATGAGGAAAACTAAAGCAGATAGAGATAAAGTGATTTTCTCAGGGTCAGACTGCTAGGAAGTGCTTGTATATGATGAAATCATATATGGTAAGTGCATAAAGATTGCTACAAAGCACCATATGAGGTCCAAAGTAAGAAACATCTTTACTGATCATGAGTATCAAAGGCAACCTCTTTGATAAGATGGCATTTCAGATGAACTTCAAAGGATAGATACAACATGCATTACCTATGTCCCCATGCCTCACTTCCTATCTCTGGGGATTTCTTATTTGAAGGTTTGAGCCCTTTTTTTGGCACGCAACCATCTGCATCCTCATCTTTCTCACTAAAAAGCATACATAATCTAGCCATCTGTGAATGGCCCCTTGCCAGGTACCAGACAGAACGATTAAGACAGATTATTCCCTGCTTCCTTGGAGCATAAAACTTCAGGCCTGATGCAGACCCAGTTTCACATGCTCTCAAGCTCCATCATTCACCAAATTCTGGTTCTTTTTATCCACCGTTGCTGCCCTCCCTGTCAGTTCTCTCTCTTTCTATGTACAGACTACTGGGACTCAGAACTCTGCTGATCAGATATTTATATTAGATAGAGCATTGTCATCATAGTCCTCAAAGTACTGACATTACTCCATGGGGCCTGGCACTCCTACCTAGCCATTCTGCCTGCTTATATATAGGCAGATAGTATTAGCCTCTAGAACATTGCTCTGATCTTCACTCTATACCTAGGGGCTTCCAAACCACCATTGTCATTTTCTTTCACACATGAACATCACCTCACAGTCTTCTCCCATACACACACTATCTCACCTTCCGCAAGAAGCTTTTCCCCATCCTCCTTAATACTAGTACCTTACCTCTGACACGATCTCCAATTTATCTTGTATATATCTAATTTACACATGGTTGTTTGCATGTTGTCTCTCCCAGGAGCCCCTTGAGACCATGGACTATTTTTTGCCTTTCTTTGTATTCTCACACTTATCACAAGGCCTGGCATATAGTAGGCACTTAAATGCTTCTTGACATACACACATTGATTCATAAACTGTTGACTATTTAATGACTCAAGGTCCTGCTATTTGCACACACTTGTGTTTACTGATAGTTCCAGCACATTCTCTCTCAGACACCAAAAGCCAGCCTCAAATTTGGTCTACTCTGTTGAATACCAGCATCAAGAGAGTGTTCTGATGTTCTGATAGTCTAGGGATAACAACCAGTCACTACAAGCAGCTGCAGGTCCATTTTGACTCTATCACCTCACTGCACTACTTCCTGTTCTGAGGACTGGCATCTCATTGGCCAATCCTCCATTAAAAAAGTCTTTATAACTCCTGTTTAACTTCCTTTTATAGCTTCTTTTCTCACAAAGCTATTGGAAGTTGAGGTGGTGGGAGGAAGGAATAGTGGCTCTAACAAAGAAACTTTACAAAAGTTATGTGGAACTTTTCACAATCCAAGGATCTTTTATTTCTCTCATCCAAATGAAAAGGAGGGGGAAAATAGGGAATAAAACCCACTAGATAGAGCTGCTTTAAGATATTACCCTCTTGCTCAATTCCCTGTTTCAAATTCCTGCCTTTGTGATGTGTCTATGGCTGGTAATATGACTTGGGCTTTGTGCTTCTCTACAGTTGATCATAAAAAATTAAAAAAAAAAAGAATTTAACTTAGTAATTGAATATAGCCTCAAAGATTCTCCTCCAGGAATGTGTGTCCCATGGATAAGATTATACAATGTTCTTTGGAGATGCAGGTATAGTGGTAGCTTTATTTAACCATCCTGTGATTGTCAAAGTCACAAGGGAGTTATAAAACAAGGAGATGTTTGATCACCAAGGGAGTTCACCATTGTTATGGAAAACATCTGGCACAGAGCCCAAATGAAAAAGGCATTCCCCATAGATAGTGAGGTGCTTCAAATGATCCTGTTTGCAGATGTCATTTTGCTGATTGTATCAAGCCCCAGAGGACCACAGGGCTTCCTCAATGAGATATATAACCATTTAAAGGCAATAGGACTAACAATTCACATAGGAAAAACCAGATGGATGAAGGAGGCTAATTGTTCAGATTATGACCTACATCTGAGTGAGCAAACCATTGAGTTAGTCTATTGGCATGTATAGTTTTGATCATGGACAGTTATTGAGGATAGACATTTGGGTCCAAAATTTAATGGAAAGAAGATATTGGGCTATGTTGTATTCGGGAAATTGTGTAGTTCTTTCAATTATCTTGTCTTGTTTCTTCACATAAACCCCCAACTTTTTAGCACCATCTTCTAGTGATGTTACATGACTATCTTATGGAAGACCATGAATTCCAAATAATCAAAATTTCACGTGAGGGCAATAGAGAGATATAGAATGGGCACTCAATGGTGGTTTGACCCAGGAAGCAGTATTAAGAAATGCATAAGGGAGCATGAGTTGTCTCCCCTGTTAAACTGGGAGTGAACAGGGTCTATTTTTGCCTTTCTTTGTATCCTTAGCACTGAGCACAGTGCCTGGCACATAGTAGGTGCCTAATAAATGCTTGTTAACTTGACTTGATTTGATACAAGCTCTATCAGGTTCTGCCTAGCTGGAAAGGCTTTTACTGTGGGTTTGGGGACAGACTACATTATACGACTATTATCTGAGGTCCATTCCAGCTAAGTTCAGAGAAGATTATCACTAATTTGGCTATAGGATAAAAATTTTCCTTGTCACAGCAACCGTTAGATATCATCTACTAAGATCTTTATCAGTGGAAGGTATAACCAGATCAGTAAAATCACAAATTCTTGAAACATTAAGAAATCTGCCCCAAGAGGCTACAGCATCTAATTTGAGGTAAAGTTGTACTCTAAGAACATTGCTAGACTGCAAGCCCTGAGGTCCCTGCTCTTCAATTTTCTTACTAACTGGGGTTAAAAACAAAAATACAAAACTCCTTACTGTTTCTTGGCCTGATCCTATTCTCCCTTCCCCCCAGCCCCTGCCCCTGGGAGTACACAGATATTAGCCTCCCAAAAAAGCATTATAATAATTATAGGCCTAATTTCTTGATCCTTACATTTTGGATGTAACATCCTAAAATAGGATTTTGGTAAGGAAAACAAAAACTTCTTCATATGTCATACCAGCTCTGAAGAGTCTGGAAATTTCCACTGGAATCTGGAGTACAGATCTTTATGGGATGGGCCCTGGGAGTAACATTCTGGCTAGGGCCTGGGAGTTGACTCCATCAGGAAGTGGTGGGAATATTGGTTTAGCTTTGGACTGAAGAAGAAATTGAAACTGATGTGTGAACAGCTGGGTTGAGATTTCATCCTTGAAAATTCTTCTACCATTACTACCCTTTTCCAACCATGAATGTGTCCATTGAGGCTAATTAGTGGTGGGATAGAATTGGGAAATAGAGATAATGGGATACAGAATGCCAGTTCATCATTTGATCATTCAGGGTATGTGTTCCATATAATTCTGAAATAATTGGTTTATATTTAGCCCATTCATTGAAAAAGAGTTATTGTATAAATGAAACAAGGTATATTGTATAAAGGAAATAATTTGCTACAATTTTCATTTTTTAGTCAATTTTTGAAGTGTTCTAGAGATGTAGCCTTAGTCAATAATATCTGAGTTCTCACTGTGTAATGAGAATAGAAGAACAGAAATTTTTCTGCCCTCGGGGAGTTTATTTTCTAGTTGAAGAGATAACACATATATACAGACACATGAAAATGATGCAAGAATATCTGTATATCTATTTTAAAATAAATGGAAATTCATACATACACCTTAGCTTTTGCTTTCATTGAATGGAGGTGGCTACCTGGTCTTTTCCATTCTTCTGTAATTCTGTGTTTTCCTTTAGTCCAGGTCATGCCATCATAATCAGCTCTCCAACCTAGACCAGCTCCACAGTATGTGGAATGCTGAATGGAATCAGTCTCCCGCAACATAGACATCGTATATATGCTTACATATCCCAGCACCATAAACTCCCTAGGAACACCCAGTGAGAACAGAGGAATGTGCTTGGCTGCTGGCTCTCTAGCCACGTCAATGATTGTTCTTGACAAGCTTCTAGGAAGCAAACAATAATGGAACATAAGACTGTTCTGACTCAGAGGTGATATACTTGGGGGGCTGTGGAGGGCATTGCTAGAATCACTTTGGGGGTACTGCCTTACAATTTGTCTCTAGTCCAGGATCTCCATGCAAGCCCCACTCGTTGGGTCACTGGAACTTTACAATCCCTGGTTTACATTTTGTCCCCATCTGCAAATGATTTCTGGAAATTCCAACTCCAGTGGTGAGATCTGAGCTCAGCTTTGACATTATGTCAACAGACTGCAACAGTCAGGAGTGAAACTGAGAAAAGGTTTTCTTTGAGAAATGAGAAAGAGAGAAGAAGTGTGGGCCCTTTGCCAGTTGAAATAAAAAAAAAATCCCTCTAGTGAAGTTTTATAGATTTATGCAGTAAGCCAAAGGTAATTCTCCTATCAACTAAAATTGAAGAAAAAAAAAGAATAAATCCATCAAACTTTGTAAAAAAATTTGAAAAGTGACTAAAACAGCATTAATCAAAACATTTTGTGTTTTGTCTGTGAGAAACATTTTCAAACCCTTGGTAAAATGCATTTTTGAATCCACACAGTCTCTTGGGACAGAGGCGGTCACATTTTACAGATTGCTTAGATGCAACACAGACTGTGTTTCCTTGATGCCCAACATCCAGATGTTTACAAATATCCAGATGACGGGTGCTGCCCCAGACAAAAAAACATCTGCATGGTAGGCTGGATTTTTTTTTCTACTTTTCATTCAGGTGTTTTGTCATATTACAACATGTTGATACAAGCTTGGTAAATTGAATGATGATTTACTCCCAGGCAATAGAGGGAGTCAAGAGCACAGCTAAAGATAAGCTCCTATACACCCTGATTCTCTACTGGGACAGGGTCAAAGAGAAAGTGGATGAAAACACACAGTGTATAGAGAACCAGGTGATGCAGATAGAGGGGGAGACTTAGAGTTGGGAAGACCTGAGTTAAAGTCCTGCGTTTGGCCCATACTGGTTGTTTGACCATGGGCCAATCACTTAACTCTCCCAGCCCCAGGCAAGTCTCTAAGACTCTAAGGTGCAGAGTTGCTGTTAATAGAGAAAGTATCATACCATTTCCATGCTGATAAAATCACAGGTCTAGATTACAAAAAATAAGTACACTCTTCAAAAAACCTGTTTCCTTCAGCTCTCAAGAATTTGAAGAGCCCCAAATAGGGACCAACCATAACCATTCTCGTCTATAATCAAAAACCTTCCCTAACCTCCTTTGGCTAACTCCACTTCCCATCAATGCATCTCTAAAATATGAAGAATAATGATGCTTATATTACTTACCTTAGAGGGCTGTTCTGATGAATATGCTTTTTAAGCCTTAAAGTGTTATAGAAACGTGGACTTTCATTACTATGTACAATGTAAAGCCTTCACTGCTTAGATAGCATGAATAGTAATAGACAATGATTGTGGCATTTTGTAATTTCCTACTTTTCTTTTGTAAGAAGAAAGGGGGAACCGCAAGTGCTTTTGAGGGGAGATGATAAAATTCCATCCCTATGAAAGGTAAATTAAATCAGAATGTGTCCTAGGCTCATAGATTCAGAGCTATTAAATCCCTTCTTTTTTACATATGAAGAAACTGAGGACCAGGGATGTTGAGTGGACTATGCAGGGTTATGAATGTAGTAATTATAAGAGAAAGGATTTGAACCTGGGTTCTCTGTCACTAGAGCCAGTATTCTTTCCACTGCATTATGTTTCTAGAACTCTGGGGTCCTGTGAAGATAAGACTATGGGGTTAAAGTATAGCTGATCCGTAATTTTTGGTTCTTGTTGAAAGGATGAAGATTTCCAGAAACTTGGCCCCTATTTGATTTGGGGGCCTCCTATTCTTTCTGTTCAAGCTACTGACCACATGCTTAGCTGGTAAGACTTACAGGACTGAACTTGCTCCTGGTACGTACAATTGGGAGGGAGAGGGTCTTAACTGGTTCCTGATTCTTGAATGTCTCCTGAAAGTCTTGGTTCAATACCTTCTTTATACAGAACAAATAAGGATGCTGGCTTTGTGTTTGATATGTCACATCAACTTTTCTGGAAATCTGAACGGGAATTTCCTGGGCAGTTTGGATGTGAGAGGGGAAGATCCTTATCAGGGATTTGCAGCGCAAATATCTCTTCCTTTCTTCTAAAATGTGCTGAATCAAAATCTTGGGCAGAAGTCAAAAGTCCAATAAAGTAGCCAAGAAAAAGGATACCATCAGGCTACATAGAAAAATGTAAGATCCAGAAATAAGGAGGGAATAGTGGAGGGAAAGAATAGGCATTTATTAAGTACCTTCTATATGCCAGGCACTGTGCTAAATGCTTTTTACAAATATGTCATTTGATCATCTCAACAACTCTGGGAGGTAAGTGTTATTATTATTCCTATTTTACATTTGAGGAAACTGAGACAGACAGAGGGTCAATGACTTGCCCTGGATCATACAGATAGTAAGTAAGTAAGTCAGATTTTTTTTTTTTTTTTTGCTTAGGCAGTTGGGGTTAAGTGACTTGCCCAAGGTCACACAGCTAGTAAGTGTTAAGTGTTTGGTCTGAGGCCAGATTTGAACTCAGGTTCTCCTGACTTCAGGGCCAGTGCTCTATCCACTGCACCACCTAGCTGCCCCAAGTAAGTCAGATTTGAACTGAGGTCTTACTGACTCTAGGCCCAGTGCTCTATCCATTGAGCCACCTAATTGCCTATAGTCCCTTTAATCTCTGCTTTGATCAGATTCCACTTGGAGTATTGTGTTCAGTTCATTTTAAGGATATTCATAAACTGGACCGAACAGTGAGAGAAGAATTGAATTCAGTTTGTAAAACCTGTGGACTTCCATTTTCAGATTATGCCATATGAGATCAGTCAAAGGAACTGGGGATGGTTAGCCTAGAGATTGAAACTTTATAAATGTTTCCATGTTGAATTGAATTGGAAGCAAGACCTAAAAAGGAGCATAAGCATTTTAACAGGAACTGCCAAAAGAAAGGCTAGTAAAAAGTTCTACTTTGCTCTAGCCAATCCTTGATGGCCCTGGAGGGCAAATTCTTTGTAATATTTTTAAAAAGTTTCCTCTTAAGAAAGATAACAGAGGTCCCAGTTCCCCTGATGAAGGGACATTTATGTCCTCATATAACTTGCTAAGGCTCTCAGGTAATAGAATATAATTGATATGATTTCAGTGACCCAGCACATAGCACTAACTTACCATCTGGTGGAGTAAAAGCATGGTTCCAGTTTGAAGCTGCTACATCTATTTCCATTTACTTGAGTTCAATTACATTTAAAAATTGTTTTGCCTCCAATGTTAAAAATTGTTCATTTGTTTCTTCTTTACCTCTCCCCACCCTGTCCTTGAAGCTGGATCATGGATGACTGCTGCATAATAGGCAAATAATCAGAGATGTAGTGCAAGAACACCACATTTTTACATATTATTTATGTTGACAAAAGCTTTGAACTTAGTAGGAAAAACTTGTAAATTATTTTTTGTTTGGCTCTATGAATGTATATTTTAATATAGGAGATTGACTTTGTTGCATAGGAATGCATATTATCAATATTATTTTTATTTTTTAGCAAGAATCTGTGTTTAAGTGTCTGCAAGATAAAACTAAGTTAAAAAAGATGTGTTGTCTTCTTCAATCATTAAAGCCACATTGTATGTTAAAAAAAAAAAAGTTGAGCCAAGATGGCAGAGAGAAGGCTGGGACTTGCCTGAGCTCTCCCCCAAACCCCTCCAAAGACCCTAAAACAAATCCTGGAGTAACAGAACCCACAAAAGGATGGAGTGGAACTTCAGCAAAGAGTTAAAAGTCAAGAAATAGGCTGAGAAAATGAGCAAGCAACAGAAAAAATTCTGACCATTATGGTGACAAGGAAGTTATTATGGTGACAAGGAAGATCAAAACACACACTCAGAAGAAAACAGCAAAGTCAAAATTCCTATATCCAAAGCTTCCAAGAAAAATATGAATTGGTCTCAGGCCATGGAAGAGCTCAATGTGGATTTTAAAAATCAAGTAAGAGAGGTAGAAGAAAAATTGGGAAGAGAAATGAGAGTGATACAAGAAAATCATTAAAAAAGAGTCAACAGCTTGATAAAGGAGGCACAAAATATACTGAAGAAAATAACAATTTAAAAAACAGAATAGGCCAAAGGTAAAAGAGGTACAAAAATCCAATGAAGAGAATGCCTTGAATAGCAGAACTGGCCAAATGGAAAAAGGGGCACAAACATTCACTGAAGAAAAGAACTCATTAAAAAATAGAATTGGCCAATTGGAAAAGGAGGTACAAAACCTCACTGAAGAAAATAATTCCTTAAAAGTTAGAATTGAGCAAGTGGAAGCTAATGACTCTGTGAGACACCAAGAAACAATAAAACAAAACCAAAAGAATGAAAAACAGAAGACAATGTGAAATATTAGAAAAGCAACTGACCTGGAAAATAGATCTAGGAGAGATAGTTTAAAAATTATTGGACTTCCTGAAAGTCATGATAAAAAAAAGCCTAGATATCATCTTTCAAGAAATTATCAAGGAAAACTGCCCTGTTATTCTAGAACCAGAATGTAAAATCAAAATTGAAAGAATCCTCTAATCACCTACTGAAAGAGATCCCAAAATGAAAACTTCCAGGAATATTATAGCCAAATTCCAGAGCTCCCAGGTTAAGGAGAAAATATTGCAAGCAGCTAGAAAGAAACAATGCAAGTATTGTGAGGCCACTGTCAGGATAACACAAAATTCAGTAGCTTCTACATTAATGGATCAGAGGGCTTGAAATATGATATTATGGAGGGCAAAGGTGCTAGGATTACAACCAAGAGTCATCTACCTAGCAAAACTGAGTGTAATCTTTCAGGGGGAAAATAGATATTCAATGAAATAGAGGACTTTCAAAATTCCTGATGAAAAGATCAGAGCTGAATAGATAATTTAACTTCCAAATACAAGACTCAAGAGAAGCATAAAAAGGTAAACAGGAAAGGGAAATCATGAGGGATTTAATAAGGTTACACTGTTTACATTCCTACATGGGAAGATGATATTTGTAACTTATAAGAACTTCCTCATTTATTCTCATTTAGGGCAGTTTGAAGGAGTATATATATATAGACAGAGGGCACAGGTGATGGGGTGATATCTTTAAAAATAAAATTAAAGGGTGAGAAAGAGGAATGCACAGGGAGAAAGGGAAACAGAGAGATAGAATGGGGTAAATTATTTCATATAAAAGAGGAAAGAAAGCTGTTACAGTGGAGGGGAAGATGGGGGAGGTGGTGGGGAACACTTGAACCATGGTCTCATCAGAATTGGCTTAAACAGGGAATAACATTCACACTCAATTGGGTATAGAAATCTATCTTACTCTACAGGAAAGTAGAAGATGAAGGAGATAAGAGAAGGGGGAATATTCATAAAAGGTAGGGTAGATTGGGGGAGGCAATAGAAGTAAAACACTTTTGAGGAGGGTGAAAGGAGAGAGAGAATAGAATAAACAGGGGGGAAATAGGATGGAGGGACATACAGTTAGCAATCATAATTGTGAAAAAAAATTTGAAGCAAGTTTTTCTTGGGTTTTTGTTTTGGTCTATGTTTTCTTTTACAACATGACTAATATGGAAATATGTTTTGCGTGATTACGCATGTATAACCTACATCAAATTGCTTGCCTTCTCAACAAGGGGGGTGGGAAGGGAGAGAGAGAACTTAGAATTTAATTTTAAAAATGAATGTTGCAAATTATTTTTTACATGTAATTGGGGAAAAATAAAATATTAAATTAAAAACAAAGCTGCTTTCACATGAAGTAGAGGCAGTCTTGTCCACATAATTCACCAGATCACTTTGACCCACTCTATTACACATTGACCTTGGTTTTTGTATTTTGACCACAAGATGATTTCTCTTGTTCCAGCTTTGATTCCTTTGGCAATGCTTTCTGTCCCTGGCTTTCTGCCTGACTTCCTAATAAATACTTGTAAATGCTTTCCAATTGACCCCACCTGCTTCTCTCTTTGTTCATCTCTCACTTCTTCCCAGTCTCTCTCTCCTCTCTCAGAAGAAAAACTTTGTCTAATCCCTCTGGATTTTGTCTCTGCTTCTGTTTTATATTGTTATTATTGTTATTGAATTGTTTCAGTCGTGTCTGACTCTTCATGACCTCTTCAAGGTTTTTTTTGGCAAAGATACTGAAGTGGTTTGCCATTTCCTTCTCCAGCTCATTTTACAGATGAGGAAACTGAGGCAAACAGGGTCAAGTGATTTGCCCAGGGTCACATAGCTAGTGTCTGAGGCTGGGTTTGAACTCAGCAGGCTCAGTGTTCTATCCACCACAGCCCCTGGTTGCTTCTGTTTAACTTGGATAAATTAGAATTCGATCTGGGCCCAGCTGGCCTGTCCTTGACTCTGCTTTCTAACAAGATATTCTCATTGTTTCTAGGAGCACTTATGGCATTGGTCTAAAGCAGGGATGAGGAATCTGCGGCCTCAAGACCACATGTGGCCTTCTAGATCCTTGGGTTCGGCCTTTGGACTGAATAAATCCTTTTATTAAGGTGATTTGTTTTGTGAAGTTTGGAATCTGTCAAAGGGCCACACTTGAGGACTTGGAAGGCCACAGGTTTCCCATCCCTGGTCTAAAGAAATGGCAGGTTTCTTTACTACAATCCACATATATTTCATTAATTTATTAAATGGCCAAGTATAAAGAATTTGGCTTTCATGGCAGGAAATGGAAAGATGTCCTCAAAGGACTTCAGTGTGTAATCAATCAATCAACTTCAGTGTTTAATAATCAATCAAAAAGCATTTAGTAAGTGTTCCCTATGTGCCAGGCACTGTGTTAAACACTGTAGATACAAAGAAAGACAAAAACCTGGTCCCTTCTTTCAAGGAGATCACATTCTAATGGATGAGAGGTTCATGGAAGATACATAGTGTAAATGGTATGTGATCAGAAGGGAAGGCACCAGTAGTTGGAATGTGGTGGGGGAGTCAGGTTGGATAGATCAGTAATGGTATCCTACATAAGGTAAGATTTGAGTTGTCTTGAAGGAAGCCAGAGAAACTTAAGAGGCAGAGGTGAAGAGAAGGCATTACAGGCATGAGGGACAGTCAGCACAAGGACATGGAGGTGGGAGGGGGAATGTCAGGGTCAGACTCAATAAACAGAAAGTAGCCCAGCATAGCAGGATTGTGAAATGAATGGAGAAGACTGGAAAAATAGAAGAAGGGTCCTGTTTGTGAAGGGCTTTAAACAGCAGAAGACTTTGAATTTGATCTTGATTGCAATAGGGAATCAATGCAGTTTACTGAATGAGGTTGGGGGCTGACTTGATCAGACTTATGTTTTAGAAAATCTCTCTGGCCACTGAATGGAGGATGGATTGGAGCTGGGGAACACTTGAGGCAGGGAGATCAATTAGGAGAATGTTGCAATAGTCTAAACAACAACGACCCCACATCCACAATTGCCAATCCCAAAGTCTCTTAGTCATATTTTCAAACCTCAAAGTTTTTGCTAAAAGAGAATATAGAGGAATAATGTATTTAGGTCCACTGACCTATGGATATATTCATTAAAATGAACACATGAATTGAATTTGAAAAGTTTAGCTTAGGCCTCTCAAAGTAATTTTCCTTGATGTCCAAGGGACAAACAGAATGCCAAGGGCAACTTTGACGCAACATGGTGATGCATTGAGGATACCAGTCCAAGTATCAATTTCTATGACTTTGGGCAGATTCCTTGGACCTCTGTTTCCTTATTTTCCAAATGACTATAAGGATTCCTCTCTTGGGATTACATTTGTAGAGTTGTTAGGAATGGGCTGAAAGATGAGCATTGTGTGAAGGTAAAGAGTTTTTATTAAATGTGCCATAAATCTAGGCTCTTGAAAGCAACAGTCGCTTCTTCCCATTGTGTCTCTATAGCATTTACTCTTCACATAAGAAATGGTAGTGCTTATGAATGTTACACATGCAGGAAGGCATTGGGACTGCAGTTTGTTTCTATGGAGATTCATGTCAAGTGTGTCATCAAGACCTAAACTTCTTCCAATTCAAATGTCCTCTTTTGGTAAACAGCCAAATGTATTTTCTTCAGCCTTCAAGAAAAATAAGGGGAAGAAAATAAAAAAGAGAGAGCAAATTTCTTCTGGAATGGAAGTAGGAATGAACCTCCTACAACTGGAGATATTATAGATGAAAACGACCTCATTAGGTCACGAAGTCCTGGGCGGTTGAGTTCTTTTCAATGTGCTGGCTGGTGGATGAGACCAGGCTATACTCACTGTCTCACTGTTTCCCAGAGAAGGCTGTTTTTTGAGCTAATAGGGTTAGAAATTTCATTGTATCTCCAGCTTATGAGTGCTAACAAAAGGAAGCGGAGAGAGCTCCATTTTAACAATGACTGGAAGGATGCTGAAAAGGACAGTCCCCACAAGAACAAACTAAAGTTGCCCAGTCTGGGGCACAGGAGTGATAGACAGAAATGGAGATGGGGATATTTTAACTGAGGGCCCATTGTGTGTATACTGCTGTACTAAGTTCAGGTGGGGAGGAGGAGGGGAGAAGAGAGGGATGGCTAACAAAAAGAAGGTTAAGGCATCTCTGACTTCAAGGATGATAGAATCAAGGTGTTTCATTGGCTGGGCTTACTGTCTGAATGACTTGCCATTCCCAGAAATTCTCCTAACTTTCTTGCTGTGACCACTCATGCTGTCCATACTTCTGAAGGGGACTCCTTTCTCTCCTACTCTCCCTCTTTGAATCCTAGTTTGTATTAGAGTTATTTATATACCTGGGTAAAATCTGATCCATATTCTAATTTGTTATGTTTATTTTGGATCAGACCAGTGATTTCATTAGTATAGGGAACTCCCAGGGAAGAAACCCCTAGCTACCAACCCAGATTAGCACTTGCTTTATAGTATGTATTCTTAGAGGGTAATCTGGGAGCACTGAAAGGTTAAGTGACATCCATGGTCACATAGCCAGTAAGTATCAAAGGCAGGACTTGAAACCAGATCTTTCTTGCTTTGAGGCTGACTCTTTATCCACTCTACTCCATTGCATCTCTGTCTTCACATTGAAGGTGTATTAATTAATGCCACTAATATAGCATGGTGTAGTGACTATAGGGCCAGCCTAGGAGTCAGAAAGCTCTGGATTCAAGTCCTGACTCTAATTCATACTGCCTGTGTGACAGTGGACAAGTTACTTATACTCTGTGTGCCTAAAACAAATCTCTAAGTTGCAGAGCATAAAGAGATCTCACTTCCAGTGAGGAAACTTCCTCTACCAAAGAAATCACTGGTCTATGCCACCCCCTCAGTTATGAAGATGGCTAGATTATTAGGGCCTCAAGGACAAGGACTATGTTTTATTTATTTTTGTGTCACCCTGTATGCCCTGTACGTACATGTTAGACCTTCAGTGAATGTTTGTTGAATATAATTTACTGAGCCTAAACTAAACCAAATTTGGAGGCGGGGGAGGCACAGATCTTAGTGGAGTGAGCTCCACGGGGCCACGGGAACTCTGGCTGTCTAGGGTTTTTATAAACAACTACATGGGCAACAGGAGGGATACTAATGAGGTTAGTGCCCCAGCCTGGACTGACCTGGACCAACACCTATAGTCCAAGGGATTGGATTCAGTCAAAGGGCCACACTTGAGGACCTAGAGGGCCACATGTGGCCTCAAGGCTGTGGGTTCCTCACCCCTGAGTCCTATCCCATTGGTTGTGCTTCAGAGACAGTCAGGATAGACTATCTCTAAACTGTAGAAGCACTTTCCTTCTGAATCAAGGCAGGGAATGAGGGGGTTGGATCAGACGGCCTTGGAGGTCCCTTCTTTTGTGAATTCTCTGTTAGCATGGCTAACTAGTTCACTATAGGGTAAGCTCATACATAGAAGTGCTAAGGAGACCCAAAGCCTTTTAAAGTGAGGACTAAGTAGTCTTTCCAACCCCTGAGAATTTAGATCTCAGAGGCATCTTAGAAATAAATTAGTCATAGGATTGCATACTTACAGATTTGAAAGCTATGTAGCCTAACCTCACTTTACAGATGGGGAAACTGAGGCTTTTAGAGATTAAATTTCTTGTTTAAGGCCACACAAGTAATCAGTAAGAGAACCAAGATTTGATTGCATCTTCTGACACCAAATCTGAAGCTTTTCTTAGTATATCATGCTGCCTCTCTGTCCCCATTCTGGTTCCTCCCTATGCTGACTCAGGTCTCCAGTTTTGGCATAACTTCTTTTTCTCTTGTATCCCTACCAAACTCCACTGTATATCTCTTTCTACCTTCGTATGATAACTTTTTTTGGGGGGGGGCTAGGCAATGGGGTTAAGTGACTTGCCCAGGGTCATACAACAGGTGAGTGTTATGTGTCTCGAGTCAGATTTGAACTCAGGTCCTCTTGACTCCAGGGCCAGTGCTCTATCCACTGTGCCTCCTAGCTGCTCCACCATATGATAACTTTCCCAGGAGATATTTGACCCAAACTATCAGAACTCTGCTCAGGTTTCAGTGTAACTCTAGCTACTTGTTCTGGGCTATGTTTTTCAGATACATTTTGGGGAATTTCTGATCAGAGTACCATTCCTCTCAACTTTTGGTCTTTCTCAGGAATCCTAGCACCTTTTGCTGGTGCTGATGCTTATGTTTTATCCTTAAAGGCCCCATCCCCACACCAGAGTCAGGACAATTTCAATAAAGTTAGTTTACAGAAGATTCTGGTATTCTCTCTCTCTCTCTCTCTCTCTCTTGCATGTGCGATCTCTCGATAACTTTCTTTTAGCATCAAATTTACTTGACACCTTATTTTATTTAAAAAATACTTTTGTTTTTACATCACCTTCATTTATTTTTCCTTTTCTAAAACATTTTCTTTTCTGAATATGTGTCCCTCCCTAAGAATGATCCTTTCTAACACTTAATAAAAATGTAGAAAATACTTCTGAGTCACATGATCATAAGATAGAAGACTAGATATACCCCCCAGTCCTCATGTTCTCTTAAAAATTCCCCCAAATGGAAATTATGTGCAAGAGGTAAAGAAATTGCAACTGTCTCTACAGGCCAAGATACCAAGAAGCCTAACAAGGAAAGAATCTGATGAATAAACAGTATAGAAAGCTAATTCCTACTGCACTCACTCAGCATAGAATAAAAATGAGAGGTTGGTGCAAGATTTACTACGCATCAGGGATATCTAAAAAGCAGGATTTATAATCTTGCTATCAACCAAAACAAAAAACAATTCACAATAGAAGAAATAAACAAGGAAATTACTTTATCCTGAAAGGAACCATAGATTAACAAACCAATATCAACATTAAATGCACATACTCCAAATGCCACAAATTGCCATGTTCTGTTGTTTGACTTTTGTTTTCAAAGAGGACTAATGACATCACAGGATACTGCCTTGACTCCTGTATAAATTGGATTTAAGTGAGGCAGAGATATGCAAAGTTCCCAGCCTCACTCTTCCACTGTCATTGAAGTCCAGTGGCAAGACACAAGTCAAGACGACTGGTGATGGTCTGGGATGCAGTGGGTGACCTTGGTGTGTTTGACCAAGCTCTAAGCGCTCCACAGTACCTGCTCCAGCCACCTTCATGGCCGTTGGAAAGAATTGTTCTCATTTGTCCGGTCCACTGGGTGAAGTTTCCACTGTCCATCTTCCACCTCTGCCTCACTGATGGGTTTGAGGCCCATTGACTACCCTCAACCAGGTTTAGCCTGTCTGCTCAGCTAATTTTACCAGGGTGTGGCTGCTGCACCTGCTTCAGCTTCTTGGAGCCACAGGTGAGAGTTGGGCGACCGGTTGGACATCAAAGGTGGATGAGCAGCCCCGAAAAGGACTGGGCAAGCCCTCATACCAGTACTACTGTTAAGATGACAATGATGATGATGAGGAAATTTGAGTCAAGGATAGCAGATGAGGAGGGCAGCCAGGTGGTGCAGTAGATAAATTGCTGCATCTGGAGTCAAGAAGACCCATTTTCCTGACTTCAAATCTACTGTTTCTTTTTTCAGCTCATTTTACAAATGAGGAAACTGAGGCAAACAAGGTTAAGTGACTTGCCCAGGGTCATACAGCTAGTAAGTGTCTGAGGCTATATTTGAATATAGGTCCTCCTGACTCTAGGCCTGGCACTCTGTCCCCTGCACCTAGCTGCCCCCAAAATATAATAATATAAAATATATTTATGTTGTCTCCCCCATAGAGAGAATATAAACTCATTGAGGGCAAGGACTGTTTAATATTTGTATTTGTATCCCTGGTACCTCGCACAATGCCTGATGTATATAATAAATACTTTTTATTTTTTTATAGTTTTTAGGCAATTGGGGTTAAGTGACTTGCCCACGGTCACACGGCTAGTAAGTGTCAAGTGTTTGGTCTAAGGCTGGACTTGAACTTACGTCCTGTGCTCTATCTACCGTGCCACCTAGCTGTCCCCTTAATAAATACTTAATAAATGTTTATTGATCAATTGATTTGGTCAGTGATTTCCTTAGGTTCATACAAAACAGCATCGATCTCTATGATGCTCGAAGGGACCAACCTTCCTTTGTTCTCACTTCAGCCTCCTCCTGCAGACCTCTCCTTAGTCTTTTCTTACAGTCTCGCTTGGTCTGGGACAGACTGTGCTTTTGTTGTCAAGTTGATGCCTAAAGATGCATGAAAATAAATGTTATATTTTATCAAATGCATTCTCGCCTCCTATGGTGAATGCTTCTGAGAGCTGCTGCTGATACCCTTGGGAGTGAGTTTACCTCAATCCTGAATGTACTGCGAGCAGACTCTTCCCTGCTGCTTTGGTATTCTCATATAGGCGGTTTGGATTTCCTGCCAAACAGAAATGTTTCAGTACTTGGATCAGAGGACATTTAGTCAGTAACATATTATGTATTATATTTATTTTCAATATTTATGTTTACAATATGCATGTATGTGTGTATATATGTACACACACAGACACACAGACACAGACGTATGTGTATGCTATTAAATCTTAAACCTGCACTGAGGCCTTTGGGATGTCTTATATTTTAAAAATTATATTCCTGGTTTGACTCTACCTGAAGATGAGAACCAGGGCTACTCCAGGCAAAATTGTTGCCTGACTATTTCAGAGAACAATTGGGCATTTTTCCAGTGGCTTGTGGGAGAACCTAGATCTTCTACATCTCTACGAACATCAAGGGAGCAGATGGAGGCTGTTCTTAAAACAATTTTTAGTGACCTTGTACATCATGGGAAATTTTACATCACTCTTTTCCTGGGGGTCACCCTGACCTGTCTGGTTGTACAAAATTAATAGTAATTCAAACTTCTATAACCTTCCTCGTGACAATTCTGTGAGATAAGGGGAGTAGAAATATTATTAACCCCATTTGCAGATGAGTTAACTGATATTGAAAGAAGTTAAGTGATTTGCTCATGGAATTGGGTTAAACAGGGATTTAGGTCCGGGTCTCTAGGTTACAAGTCCAGAGGTGTCAAACATAGGGCAACATTCTCCAGTGGGTCTCTACCAGATTAAAATGTGTTTTGGAAATATTTAGCAAAATAAAAAATACAATAGAGATGTTATTTTGTGATTTTCTAAGTCCATATGCAGCTTTTTAGGGTTTAGTGGCCCCAATTTCTATTTGACATCACTGCTTTAAATAATACAAAATTGTAGCCTCTCAAAATATGGTAGAGATAAAATAATGCTTATTAACAACACCAACAACAAAATGTATAATCACATCTGATCTCTACCTTTGGATGTGGTGAGGTTGAAATCTTTTGGCTCTATTAGTAATCGATGTAAAATTTGGGGTGTGGGGGTCATGGACTGATATAACTTTTTTTTGTGGTATAATTTCACAGATTGATCCAGTATGTATCCTATTCATATTGCCTTTGTTACACTGCTATGTAAAAGAAGTTCTTGGAAAAGTATGAAAATAGTTAATTATAAATATATATAATGTGACTTGGTAGTGGGAGGGGGGCAAGGAAAAACCAGCAGGTGACTAAGAGGCCTGATGGGAGGCTGTAAGGACCCTTTTTGAAGTCAGTACTTTGGGCTAACCATGAACCTGAGAGGCTAATTTGCAAACAGAAGCCTCTGGGGTTTGGGGCTGGCCAGTCTTCACGCATGCCCAGAATGGCAGCCTGCCATGCCTCAGTCATGCCTCTGTTTTTCTATGATACTCCCTCCATCCACCAAGGGTAATCGCCCTCATTGTAGGTCTGTTTATCTAGGAAAACACTAATGTGTTTGTAGTACTTGAGCTTCAGAATCCAAATGGATTCTCTGTCCTTCCCCTCCCTCAGGCATTTGTATTTAATGAAGAAGCAAGCTTTTCCATTTTCAGAACAGAAAAGGAAAGCCTGGTTTAGAAAAGAGGGTTGAAGATGCCAACCCCTTGTGCCTCTTCTCTCCAGTGATCCTATCTCTGTGGGGATTGGGATAGGATGATAAGCAATACCTTATGGTGAAAGGCCCTCCCTTCCTCTCTCTCATTAGAAGCCTGACTTCATGGTGCAGACTTCCCTGGGCCTGGTATAAAAGGGGATGGGATAGATATTTATATATCTTCTTATTTATTATTTAACTGGCCCCTTGTTTAAAGACTCCAGTTCTTGTTCACAATTTTAGTCGTTTCTTGAATTAAATTCTGTGACAGGCCTGCAAAACCATTCAGCAGGAAATAGGCCTAATATGTTTTGCAGACATCAGAAATACCCTGAGGAGAAAGTTAATGGGAGTGAACATAATAAGGCTTTTTGTGAGGAGGGAGATGTGGGATATATTTTATCTTAACAGTTTTCAACAAAGCCCCTGAAGGGTTGGGTTTGTTTTTTTTTTTAATGAGAGTAGGAGTTTTTCATTAAAGGAGGACTTTAAAAAAACTGAAAGGATTTTTTTCATATATATGTATATATATGCATAGCCTTCATAGATAATCCCCATGCTAACCCTTGCTTCTTGACTGTTCCCCCAATTAGAATGGTCCATCGTTGTTAGCGAAGGGCAGACACATGCCTTACAAAAAAAAGCCTTTTTCTTCTCCATGTGGATTTACTTGGGGAGGGGGTGGGGGTGGAGGTGGTGGAAGTTCTTTTAAATAAATACTTCTCTATAAAAAGACACCGAGAATGTGAATGATCCGTTTGAGCGACCTTGGGGAATTCTTGGTACAGTTACAGATGGGAAGAGTCGGGGCCCTGCCCAGGGAGCCCAGGCTCAGCAGAGCTGCAGATGTGGAACAGAGGCTGCACTCAGAAAAAGACTCCAAGGGAGGCCATCATTGTAAAGGTCACAGAGAAGCTGCACCACAGAGGTCCCACTGATGTCCTCCAGGCAGCCGTTCTTCCTCACACAGGCGTAAGCTGGGCAAATTACACAAACAGTTTAAGACAAATGATTCTTTTTGGGTTAATAGTGGTAATTATGATAAAACAATACAAGGCAGTTATTTTTATCCCCCGGGCAATAGTCCATTGAACATTTAATATAAATAAAAAAAAACAATAGCAGGATAGCAACTTGTTCCAAGATGCTTTCTATTGGAACCTCAATGAAAAATGACGAGAAGAACCAGAGAAAATAATAGTAATGCCACTTCACTTCCCAAGTACAAGATACTTGGGATTACCAATTAGGAGGTTATTGCATGTATCCAGGTGAGATGTGATAAGGGCCTGAACTAAGATGATGGGGGTAGGGGGTTGGTGTATGAGAAGAGAGAAATCAATGGGAGAGATGTTGTGGAGTTATAAATGGTGTTAATCACTATTTAAGAGTTATGTCTTTCAAGGCTGCTTTTGCTTACAATATTGAAGTTTCTGTATGTATTGTGTCCTTGGTTTTGCTCATTTTACTTTGACTCAGTTTCCTTGTCTATAAAATGGGGATAATAATAGAACCTTTCCCTCAGAGTTGTTGTGAGGATCAAAGGAGATAATATTTATAAAGCACTTTGCAAACTTTAAAGCATTATATCAATGCTAGTTGTTACTAGTCCATATAAACAGATAAAATCCATTACATATAAAAAACTAAGATAGAGAAAGTTTGTTAAGTGGTTGGCCAAGGTCACAAAGGCAGCCAATGGGGCAGCTTGAATTTGAACCCAGGTCCTCTGCCTATGAATCTAACACTTTTCCTACTGCACCACACTGCTGATTATAATTATAAAATATTCATAAAGATATGTAGCTCAGATGAGGTACAAGGTTAATCCGATACAATTCAACGAACATTTATTAGATGCCTTTTGTAATCAATGCACTGTGAATTGCTGTTATTTCAAGTTCAGTAAGGAAAGCTGTGCTTAATGAAACGTTAACAAATAGCATGTCAATCCTGCTTCACCTAACTGATAAGAATAGTATATAATCAGCATATTTGCACACAAAGAGATGCTATTAAAGTGAATTTAAAGATTATTGAAAAGAGTTGGATATGTACAGAAGGAAGGAAACAAGTATTTATTAAGTACCTACTACACGCCAGGCACCGTGCTGAGCACTTTGCAAATATTATCTCATTTGATACTTACAAAAACCCCTCAAAGTAGATGCTATTATTATCCCCACTTTATAGTTGAGGAAACTGAGTCAAACAGCACTATAGGTGACTTGCCTAGGGACACACAGCTAGCAAATATATGAGCCCAGATTTGAACTCAAGCCTTCCTGACTCCAGATCCAGCACACCATCCATCGTGTTACCTAGCTGCTTCCATATACTGGAGTAACATAAACTGCTTTCCTCCTCCTCTTCCAAATTTCACTTGCCCTATTAATTTGCTTTGCAAAACAATTTTCTCTCATAGGTGACACAGAGATGTACTTGATTCTTCCCAGTCATTAACACTTCTTCCATTCGAAATGACATTTATATATTCTGTATTTACTTGTGTACGCATTGTATGCCCTCTCCTCTTTACCTCCCTTTTCCCTACCCAAGTAGAACGTAAGCTTCTTGAGGTCAGGACTTTTTTTGGGGGGGTCTTGGTATTCCCAGTACCTGTGAGGTACATTAATTCAAGTAGTTACTTAATAAATGTTTGTTGAATTATATTGGATTAACTTTGGACTTCACCTGGATTATCATGGGTCCCTAATTTTGGAGAAATCTCAATAATTTTTTCTATTCTATCATGATGGAATGGAGAAACAAATAATACCAAAAAAACCCAAAACAAAACAGTGATATAGAAGGAAATGGTCAAGAAAGATGAAGGAAGGTGAAAAACAGATACAAATCCTATATCAGAGCTCCACTCTGCCCTGTTATCCTTGATGCTAGTGGGCAAGAATGCAAACAGATTTGTTATTAAAACTCAGGCTTGGCACTGGGAATAATTTCATGAAGAGAATGATGAAATTGATAGTTTTATTTCTGAATAGTTTATTTCCAAAAGCTTCTTTTGAGAGTGAAAGGGCAAGGAGTAAAATCTGATCCTTTTTATTTGTTAATAGGGATTCCACCAAAGAAAAATGGTTTAATACACATTTCCAATGTTTCATTGCACACCCCTGTAGAGATAAAGCATTGGGGTAGAACAAGTTGTTCCTTGCACCACAGGGGTGGCCATGAGAAGTCTAATGAGAGAGCTTAAGGAATGGTGGGAATCTGATAGCTCTATAGAAATCACCAAGACTAAGAAAGATTATTTTTCTGAAGGCAATTATGATGCCATTTCATATGTGCTAATTGTATGAAAGAAAGCAGCTGGTAGAGTCTCCATAAACTCCCAGAGAATAAATCATATATTTGGGTTTGGAGATAATAAAAGAAGGTTGAGCTGGGCCTTCAGGAACCATGCTTATGTGGGAAGTGTGCTTGCTTATAATCTATCAAGCATCTAGATTAGATATCCCATGTTTCTTTAGGCACTTTGAAACCATGTCCAACTTCTAAATCTCCTTTAGCTGTTGCATTTCACTATGGAAAAGAATATGAGAGGTGAAGGAAAGGGAGTGCTTTTGTTAGCACTCCTCCCTCTTTTTTCCTTTATTCATCTATCTATCTATCTATCATCTATCTATCTATCTATATGCATTTTTCTGACCTGTCTCCTTCCCTTCTTCCCTCTCCACCCCACACTAGAGAAGGCTACCATTTGATGCAGATTTATAAATATATGTAAAACCATACTATGCTTACTTCTATTTATCAGTTCTTTCTCTGGAGGTGTATAGCATCTTCCTTCATAGATAATATGAGTATTATAGTTAATATGTTAATAGTTAATGTGAGTATTATGATTACTGGGATAACTTGGTCATTCATGATTATTCTTTGAACAATATTGCTGTTAGTATATACAACATTTTCTTGGTTCTGCTCACTTCACTTCACGTTATTTCATGCAATCCTTTCCACATTTCTCTAAAATCAACCAGCTTATCATTTCTTATAGCACAGTAGTATTCCATCATAATCATATACCACAACTTGTTTAGCCATATTCTTGTTTAGCATCCTTTCAATTTCCAGTTCTTTGCCACTACAAAGACAGTAGAACATAGGTTCTTCTCCTTTTTCTCTGATCACCTTGGGAAACAGACCTAATAGTGATATTGCTTGATTAAAGGGTATATACAGTTTTATAGCTCTTTGGGAATAATTCCAAATTGCTCTCCAAAATGGTTGAGTCAGTTCACAGTTCCACCAACAGTATATTAATGTCTCAATTTTTCCACATCCCGTCCAACATTTGTCATTTTCCTCTTCTATCATTTTAGTCAATCTGATCAGAGTGAGATGATATCTCAAAGTTGTTTTAATTTGTTTCTATACTCAATAATTATTTAGAGCATTTTTATATGACTGCATATATAGTTTTGTTTTTTCATAAAAAAACTATCTATTCATATTCTTTGACCATTTATCAATTGGGGAATCACACATATTCTTATAAATTTGACAAAGAACTCTATATACATGAGATGTGAGACCTTTATCTGAGAAACCGTCTGTAAATATTTCCCCCAATTTTCTATTTTCCTTCTAATCTTGGCTACATTGGTTTTATTTGTACAAACACTTTAAATTAATATAACCAAAATTATCCATTTTATGTCTTGCAATCCTCTCTGCCTCTTGTTATTGATAAATTCTTCTATTCATAAGTCTGATAGGTAATGTAAAGAAGAGGTGAAAAGGACTGAACTGAAGCTTTTCACCTTGAGACAGTGTGGAATGACTTAAGAGGAAAGGACTTTTGAGCAAGGAAGACTTTGTTTGAGAGGCAAGCATGCTCCCATTTTACTCCTGGAGGGGACCAACAACCTCAGAGTTTAGGCTCTGAGTGAGTCAAAAGAAAGAAACTTCTGCTGATCTAAAGCCAAAGGTCATTTTCTTGGCTGAAAGAGCTTTGTAGTACTCTTGTTGAAAAGAGCACAGTAACACTTCCGCAAAATAGAGCCCAGAACCAGCCAGCTCAGCTAGCAGCGGAGATTGTAGCTGCCCATCCAAGAGCAAGCCCAGAAGACCAGCGAGTCAAACTGTACATTAGAGATACCTCATCCTGAGCAATGTCCAGTGGCTAAGCAATTTGCTCAGGGGCAGAGTGACCAGCCTGGTCCCATCCAGTAGTCACTGCCCAGAATCTTGCTGGAGAAGTCCAGAAGTAGCAGAGCATGGAAGAGTCAGCACAGCTACTGAGTACCTTGCTCCAAGGAGTGCAGCAGATTGACTCAACCAGCCAAGATGTGCCCTAGGAGGATCATGTTTCTAAGCTACCAATCTAACAGGAACACTGTGCCCTACAAAGAGGTAACCCAGTTGAAAAGTTGAATGACTTGTGGTAAGTTTCATGAGAATCCTTTGGAGAAAGGACATTGAGTTCCTGCAGTTCTAGAGCTGTGAGTTGCTTTAGTTGAATGTATGCCCCATACTTGTACCTCATTACAATAGTAATTTCAGTTTGTATCCATTCTTCCCCCATTCTGGACTCTGGGTATATATGAGGGAGAGTGTACCTCTGGTTTGGGAAGAAATGCTTTGTAACCACTGCTCTTGCCATGATATTTCAGTAAATGCTTTTGCTAAAGAACTAAGTCTATTGGCTGATTGTTAAGGATTGGCACATTGATGGGGGCCACAAGTTAGCATCTAGGAGGATAGCCAACCATGGAGTTACCCAGACCCTGAGAGTAGTAAAAGCTACTTTTCTGAGGACTCGACTTACCTGGGGCAGTGTGAGCTGGACAAGTGAGCCCCAAGGGAATCACATTTCGCCTCTGCCTCTATTGCTACCATCTGCTGATACTGTTGCTCTTTTCATCATTTTCTGTAGTTAACCCAGGCACAGCTATTGCTACCACCTAACCCAAGAAAACTGCTGTTTCTCTTTGCCATATTTATGAAGGTTTTTTCTTTTTGTGCTCTTTTTCTTTTCCATTAGGACTTTCCTTTTAAATACCATATGTCTAGAACTTTCCCTCCTAGCAATTCTTTTTTTCTACCATGTGCCTTTGGCCCATAGAATCCTGGGAAATTAAATTTTTATCAAGTTACAATGTTTTGTTATATTCTCTTTGCCCTCTTGCCATCCCCTCTTTTCCTATGCAAAAGTGGAAAACAGGTCCGGGCAATCTCTTTTGACTCCTGAGATGGGACTCCTGGGACCTTTCACAAATGCTTGTTACACATCACCATTTCAAAAGGATATTAGCATTCCCTCTGAGTCACTTCCAAACCCCCACTCACATGAGTGGATTTGTTCCCTAGAGGGTGAATGACTGTTTCTCCCCTCAGGGCTCTAGGGGTAACCCTAGGGATATTTTAGTACTGTCATTCATGATTCCCCACTGGTGCACATCTGATTATTAGCCAGAGTTTATTAGCATTTAGAAAGGGTTATTGATTAAGGTGGTTTAGTAAGAAGAGTTATTATAAAACATTTCTTTCAAAAAAACCTGGGACACATTCTCCCCTGAGTACACACATCGTCCAAGAAAACAGTGGACACCAACTTAAAGCACAATTATGGTTGGACACACATGTAGAGAACATGGGTGGCAGTTTCTAGAAGTCCTTTTATGAGTCCCTAGCCAGAATTCTGGGGTCATGCAGCTTAAAGCCCCCTCTCCTCTCAGGTGGCTACTTTGTATGTCTGTCTGTGTCTGATTTGTCTGAATTGGTTGTGGTTTTTCCTATTTGTCCTTCTTCTCTGAAGATACAGTCAAAGGTCAAGAGGGAGAGGCAACATGGAACAGTGGCTAGAGCATTATACTTGAATTCATGAAGGCCTTGGTTCAAATCTTGCCTTAGATATCTTCTAGCTGGGCAAGTGAATGTGGGAAAATCACTCAACCTCCTTGTGTCTCAGATTCCTCGTTCATAAAATGAGAAGGTTGGACTTGACGGTCTTGAAGGTCCTTTAAGATTCTAAATATATGATCCTAGGATGAGTGATTCCCTCTGAGGAGTTTGATGCAAGGTGAAGTCAGGCCAAAGAACTGAAATCTTCCACCACTGTATTGGACTGTATTTAGTCCTGATGGACTAAACTTACCAATGGATTGACTGCTATTTGCGTGTGGGCACGATAGGCCAGATGGATGCTTCCAATCATTTATGATTTTCTTTCTTTACCTAAACAAAGAGATTCATATTCATAAAGAAGTCATAATGTATAAGCTTATATAAACCATCTTGTTTACACATTTGAAACTTCATGAGGTCCATTGATTGATTGGTTAATAGGCAAAGGGAAGGTTCTTAAAAGAAACTCTGAGAAGGACCATTTGAATTAATTGAGTGTATGGTTGCAGGGAGATAATTCTTGGGCCACAAACAGTGTATTTAAGGATGGTTATAATTTTTTTTGCTCATATGTAGATGGTTAGTGTCGAGCCATATATTTAAATGCCTTGAAAATTAGTGTGAAAAACTAATCCCTGCTCTTTTGTAAAGATTTGTGACATTGGAGACATTTTGAGGCAGACCATTTTTACACTGTTTAGTGCTGGGACTGATGAAGAGCTTCCTGTCACTCTTAATTTATGCCTCTTGGTTTCCTTAGAGAGCTAGCTGGTTTGTTAAAAAGGCAGCAGCATTGGGAGAAGTCAAGAGATGTCATAGCTTTTTTCCCTCTTGCTCAAGTTCTTCTGAAAAGGAATCTGACATTTGACATGTGTGGGGGCTGACTCATGTCCATAATTGAATTTAGTGGGATTTCTGGTCAAGTAGAAAACTCTGGTAGGTATAAGATCAAGTGTGTAAAACCCCTTAATTATGAGAGAGATGGTTTCCATACTTCAGGCCGAGGAGTACCAAACTTTTTTTGAGTGGAAGGACCCCTTTTTCATATCAATGATTTTTGAGGATCTCTGTATTATATTTGGTAGTATTCGACTATGGGCTATGATGTGGCACTTTGGTGTGATGAAGTAAGTGTTGGATTTAGAACCAGGAATGAACTGAATTTAAAGCCTACCTCTGATAACCTTATTAGTGTAAACATGAGAAGTCATTTAACCTCCTCTGAGCCTGAGTTACCTCATTTGTTATGGTGATAATAATAGCTGCATTTTTTTTAATCTCACAAGGTTGTTGGGAGGATCAAATGGAATAGTGTGTCACAAGTACTTTGAAATCCTTAAAGTATTATGTAAATACTATACTGGGTATTCCAAAATTCTTAGCACAGTTTTTTTGTGATTAAAGCTCAAAACTGTACTTTTGGGAAGCCCTACATATTTAAAATGTTATTACTTATTAGTTACTTAGCTTGTTGAAGCAAAATAAAGATCAAAATACCAGTTCTTGGCATGGTGATGGATTCCCCTTGCAATAACTCCATGGCATCCTTAGGGTCTGCAGCTTGGGGGTTAGGAAGCATTGCTATGTCCTGCAGCTGTAGTGGCGAGAGTGCTGGGCTTGGAATATTGACATATTCAATCAATTACTAGATCTTGTAATTTCTTTAAACACTGCACCTCTCCTATGTATTCACTTCTTTTCACTCATACAGCCTCCTCCCTACTTCAGGTCCTCACTCCTTTTTGCCTGTAATATTGCAGGCAATTATTCTAATTCTCATTGTCTCTTTGCTCTCCTCACTTGAATCCATCTTTCACTTAGGCTGCAAAAGTTATTTTGCTAAAGCATAAGTCTGACCCTGCCCCACCCAATAAACTCCAGAGGCTCCCTAGAGCCCCCAGTATCAGATATAAAAATTTTTTGTTTGAGAAATCAAAGCTATCTATAGTCATATGAAAAAATACTCTAAATCACTATTGATCAGAGAAATGAAAATTAAAACTCTGAGGTACCATTTTACACCCATCAGAGTGGCTAATATGACAAAAAAAGAAAATGTTGGATGTTGGAAGGGAGGTAAGAAAACTGGGACACTAGTGCACTGTTGGTGGAATTGTGAATTGATCCAACCATTCTGGAGAGCAATTTAGAACTATGCTCAAAGGTCTATAAAACTGTGCATACCCTTTAATCCAGCAATACCATTACTATGTCTATATCCCAAAGATATCCAAAAAGGGGAAAAGGATCTATTTGTAAAAAAAAAATTACATCAGCTTTTTTTTTTTGTGGTGGCTAGGAATTGGAAATCAAAGGGATAGCAATCAACTGGTGAGTGGGTAAACAGGCTGTAGTATATGATTATAATGGAATATTATTATGCTATAAGAAATGACAAGTAGGATGATTTCAGAAAAAAACTGGAAAGACTTATATGAACTGATGAATAGTGAAGTGAACAGAACCAGGAGAACATTGTACAGAGCAACAGCAATATTATTTGATGAAGAACTGTGAATGACTTAACTATTCTCAGCAATACAATGATCCAAGGTAATCCCAAAGGGCTAGTGATGAAGCATACTATCTACCTGCAGAGAAAGAACTGATATTAATTGAATACAGATATTAATTGAATACAATACATGCCATTTTTCACTTTCTTTCTTTTTTTCTTTTATTCATGTCTTCTTGTACAAAATGACTAATATGGAAATGTTTTACCTAATTGCACATGTGTAACCTATATGTGATTACTTACTGTCTCAGGGAGGGGTAAGGAGAGGGAGGGAGGAAGGAACATAATTTGGAACTCAAAACTTTAAAGAAAAATGTTTTTAAAAATTGGAAAAAAAATCCTTTGTTTAGCACTTAAAGCTCATTATGATGTATCCTCTTTCTAATCTCACATTCTACTGCTCTTGACAAGTCCACAATCCAGCCATACTGGTCTACTGGCTGTTCCTCACATACAATTCTGCTTTTACACCAGCTGTTCTCCATATCTAGAATGTTCTCCATGCTGACTTCTCACTCTTAGAATCCCTGGATTCCTTTAAGATCAGTTCAAGTTTCATCTCATTTGGGAGACCATTCGTAGACCCCACAAATATTAGTGCACTCCCCTCTAAATTTGTCTTCTATTTTGTACTTATGTTAAATGATATTAATTGTATATGTTTTATTTTATCTCCCATTAGAATATAATTTCCTTGAGGGCAGAGACTATCTTGGCTTTTTTTTTTTTTTTTTACTATCTAGTGCTTAGCAGAATGTATAGCTTGCAGAAAATGCTTAATAAATATTTGTTACTTCTACAGGAAACCTTCTCCAACACCTTTTGAGAGTAATTTTCAATAAAAGTATAGAAACTTTTAGCATTTTTATGATAGAAAGAGTCTGCTGTCCGTGATAATACTACCTAAAAGTTTGCAAATTTAGCCAGTTTCTTTTGTATGAAGCCTCTCTCTACTAAATGGCTCAGTGTTTCTATAGTTAAGTTTTGGATAAAGCCTGTAGTTCATTATAAAGGATGAATGAAGTAAAGTGGGAGAACTCTCCAAACACCTAGAGTGTTATCTGAGGAATATGGTGGTAGTTGGTCATCTTTTATTCCAACTTTCCTTTCTAGGCCAAGCCAATTCTTCCCATTAGGGTAACAAACCATTTGAACATCATCAGGGTATAGATATAAACCCTATCAAGAAGAAAATTATACTCACTGTTACAGAACAATATTAATTGGAATGGGGAATACCCACTAAAGTAGTTACCCATTCCAAAAGCAATTTTAATAATGCTTAGTTAGTATAATTCTAATTAAATTTTACTTATTTAACCTACTGAATAATAGATACATTTAACAGCAGAGTTTAGTAGTGGCACCATTGTTTACAGACATCTTTATTACTTGAGTATAAATAATTCTCAGCAAGACAGAATAATTGCTTGGATATGTGGAGATAATGAAGAACCAAAGAGTCATGAGTTCTTGAGGGCATTGGTGTTTTCTTTGTGTTATTTGTGCCACTTAAGTGAATTTATTGCAAAATTAATGTGAGAAAAAGACTACTGGGGAAGAAGCAGCAATGACAAGAAATGCATTGAAAGGCAGAGACAGCATTTAAAATGGTATTGAAGCTATTTGCTCTATTGAATCAAATGCTTTTTATAGTCAACAAACTATACACCCAGTGGAGTTTTGTGTTCTCTGAGTTAATTAAATGACTGTATAAAGATATAATTTAATGCGGAGTATTAATTGTGAAAGCTTGCCTCTTCCCATCTCATGCCTTCATCAAGGATGCCCTAGATTTATAAGTAGACTATTCTCAGAAATATTGTGTAGACATGGGAAAATAGGCAATAGAGATTTGTAATTATTGAATTTCTCTCAATAATAATAATGATATCTTTGATTTATTCTAAACATGTTATAGCCTTTCCTTTTTCAGATATCTTGAAAATCCACCTCAAAAATGTTTTACCACCTATGTAGACCTCTTTTGCCAATTATGTGGTCTAGCCCAGCTATTCTTGCCATCTTTGTTTTCTTTTGTGTCATTCTTGTTTTCTTCCAAAACACTTTGGTCTTCTTGATGTTATAGCACAAATGTGGTAGCTCTACTATCATTGATGGAGAAAAGAGCTGACAATTCTCTTTCATTTTTTTGCCTCCTTGTTGTTTTACTAGTTTTTCCTGAAATTCTCTGGGGATGGTCTATCTCAGTTGAGTCTCTTGCAAAGCTTTCTGCAAGGCTTTAAAGGTTCTCAATGAATCAGGTTTTTCTCATGCATATTTCAAACAATTATACACAATTCCTTGAAAGAAGTAACAGATGTATTTTTGAGCAATTACTCACTAATTAATAATATCAAATGAATCATATATGAGAGACAGATGCATTCCAAAAGTTGCAACTCTATTGTAAGATGTCCTTGTTTAAGCTTACCTTGAAGAGGGAATTCTGATAGAGGATGAGGTCTCCCACGTACTTCTATTTGTAGATGACATTGTCCTGGTTTCATCAAGCTGTCCCCCTATACAAACAGTTAAAAGAATTTGGCTTAACTATCTCCACAGGAAAATCCAAGTAGAGGAAAAATAAATGTTGTTTAGACTCTACTCTATGACTGGATGGAGAACTAGAGAGTTGGTGTATCAGTATATCCATATCCATACCCATGTCTATATATAATCCATATTTCATCTATAGCTGTATTTTCATTTAGACTTCAATAGAGAAATAGCTCAGGACCCTAAACCCAAGAATCTTGGGAATGCCAATGCTTCCAGGCAGTTGCCTGAAGCCATCATCCTCAGAAGTAACCCCTGTGGAAATACGGCCTGGAAAATGCTCCTGCAAGGTGTTATGGCCACATAGATTGAAAATCCAGAAAAGAAAGTTCTTGTTACTAAAGTTTTGTTGCTGTTAAATGGCTCAGCATATGAAATTAATGTGATTTTATCAGTGGAAATGACATTAAATAAAAGGCATCACATCTGCTTTGCCCCTAAAGACCATGGGACCTTTCCCCTCGACTTGCAGCTGAAATTTTCCGTATGTGTTGCTTCCCCCATTAGAATGTGAGGTCCTTGAGACAAGGGACTGCATTTCTTTTCTATTTGTACCTCCATTACTTAGCATAGTTCTTTGTACATAGTTAGTACTTAATACATTTTTTCCTTCCTTCCTTCCTTTCTTCCTTCCTTCCTTCCTTTCTTCCTTCCTTCCTTCCTTCCTTCCTTCCTTCCTTCCTTCCTTCCTTCCTTCCTTCCTTCCTTCCTTCCTTCCTTCCTTCCTTCCCTCCTTCCTTCCTTCCTTCTTTCCTTTCTTTCTTCCTTCCTCCTTCCCTTCCTCTTATTATTAGCTTTTGAGTCCTCTGTGGAGCTAGGTAAAGGTGGGGAAGAAGAAGAAGAATTTTTATAAATTGACCTTTAGGTCAATTGAATCATGGGATTTCAGAGTTGGAAGAGATCTTAGAGACCATGTCATCTGACCTCTACAGTTTACCCAGCAATTGGTGGTTCAGCCTTTACTTCTGAGGCAACCCAATTCATTTTTGGATAGCTCTAATGTTCTGAATATTTGCTTTATATTCAGCCTAAGTTTTCCTCTTATTTCCCCTTGGTAAGGAAGTAAAAGGTATGTATTTCTGGTAAATGAAATCTTTGAATCTTGAATGTCTATAGTACTGCATGCCCAGATTACTTTTTTTAAACTTTTTTTTTAACCATTTCAAGTCCTACCTAAGGTGGCAAATACTTCTCTAGATGAGTGATTGTGAAGTAACCTAATATTCACACTATAGAGGGAGAAAGGAGAAAACCCATATGCAAAGTTCACACGTCAAAAGGTGTTTGTTAGAGGATATTCTTTTCAACCATTCAGAGCTGGAAGGGGACTGCTCAGTCAAGTTAAGTCAAATAGCATTTAACAAGTGCCTACTAGATGGCAGACACTGTGCTAAGTAAGCACTGGATGGTACAAAGAAGGACAAAAATCCAAATCCCTGCCTTCAAGGATCTCAGTCTAATGGGGGAGACAACATGTAAACAACTATGTCCAAAGAAGATGTTGAGGTCTGAGAGGTTTAGATCCCTCAAGGACCGGAGCATAGCATGGAGTTGTCTGGAATGAATTCACAGACTCAAGCATTCTTTAAGTCAAGGTGGCCAAGATTTATTGTTAAGCTATACAGTGGGCAGAGGCCCTTAAGGAATTCTGCTATGGTGGGCAGAGCTCCTTAGGGAACTTGCAACTTAACAGGAATGATGCTAAAGCTTATATAGGAAAAGTAGTGAATTATGTGCCAAGTATGTTAATTAGGTGATAACATACAACTATGTCATTCACTACTGGAAACTGAGGAGAGGAAACCCCCTAAGGGGTGTGTTTTTGGTCTGTTATGTCTATAACAAGATAGCTTTGGGAGCTGACATCTATAGCTTGACCTCTGGATTGTATACAGTAACTATGGGCATCAGTACTTGACAGTTCTGCTGGTACAAGATAGTCCTATTCATACAAGGGAAATTCTATAGATGTCAGCTTGTTCTTGTAACAGGGAGAGATAGTGAGATAGTTTGCCTCACTGGGCTCACTCATGAGTTATTGCCAGAGATAGGGCTTTTGGGCTGGAGGGAAACTGTCAGGGATAGTGCCTTGAGGCTAGGGAGAAATGTGATCTTGGAAGTGGGGTTGGAGTACAAGCACCCCATCAAAGATATGTTCAGGATATATTGGATATAGTATCAGAAGGAAGGTACTAGCTTTAAGGGGTTTGGGGAAAGGCTTCTTGTAGAAGGTGGGATGTTATCTGAGACTTGAAGGAAACCAGGAAGCCAGGAAGTGGAGATGAGGAGGGAGAAAGTTCTAGGCATGAGGGAAGTGTGGGTAGTGTTCAGAAAGGGATGCCTACAGGGATCTATGACCAGGTTCAGGGAACTCCAGAGGGCTGAAAATCCCTGAAATCTGTCCAGATTGGGGTGACGATCTAACAGCCCCCTCAAGAAGGCTTCTCAGTCTTCCTTTTTGTATAAGAAAAATCCCATTTTTGATGTGTGTTTAAAATACTCTCTTTTCAGGGATTCTAGGATGGTGAGTGGTGGGAGGCAAGGTGCCATCCACTTCCAGATCTGCATTTTAAGTACAGCAACAGATGGAAGGGAATGAGAATATTGGATTGAAATCTTTTCTAATTTACTTGAGGTCAACGGATTGTTGTTGTTGTTTGTCCTTTGTTCTCCAAGAGGACCATGGCATCAGGGAAATGATGCCATGACATCCAAGTGAATTGAATTTAAGTGAGGGAGGGCTGTGCAAAGTCACCAGCCTCACTTTATCCTCCAGAGTCATCGGGGTCCAGTGGCAAGATATAGATCAGGATGACTGGAGATGGCCCTAGATGCAGTGGGAGACCTTGGTCTTTGTAAGCTAAGGTCCTTAACAGATCTCAGTTGGACTGAGGCAATACCCTTTCAGTGATTAAGGCTAGGTAAGAAATGAGACAGAGAATGGCTTTTTTCGCCTAGTCAAAAAAAACAAAAACAAAAACAAAAACAAAAACAAACAACAATCTGGGAGGGGAAGACCTTTAGGATTTCTGGCCAAAACAGAAACAATAGCTATTTACATTTACTCTGAGCCAATCAGAGCCCAAACAATTACCAAGTGGGGCTTGGTCTAGGACCTGTTCAGCCAATCAATGAGAGCCAGAGTGATTTGGGTTTAAGGCATGGTCCTTAAGAAAGAAATCTGGCCTGTAAACCCCAAGATATCTTGTCAGATTTCAGTGGTCAAAATTTACATCATTTGGGCAGAGCACTCTCAGGTAAGGAAATGATACCATGTGTGGGCAGAGGGAAGAAGAAGAAGAAGAAGAAGAAGAAAGAGGGAGAGGGAGAGAGAGGGAGGGAGGGAGGGAAGGAGAGAGAGAGAAACAACTGTGTTGCCCAATTGGCTAGTTCCATTACTCGCAGAGGTGTTTGTCATGACATCAGGGAGCCATCTGTTCAATGGATAAGGAGGATATAAAGAATCTCGTCCAAAATCTTAGGTATGAGATTTTGGGGCAAAGACAGTTATGAAGTTATAATGGGGGAAAGAGGTGAAGATCTGGCTGGCTTCAGGGATGAAAGCAAAAGAAACCAAGAAGCAATTAAAATTACATAGTTAGCCTGTGAATTTGGGTATGAGTCTTTTCAGGGAGTCCTTCCTCTGAAATTGCCTGGCCAGTGTCAGGAGGGTGGCCTGGAGCTATCTTCTCAGAATGAGGATCAAAGGCCTTGTGAAAATCTTTATGGCCTTTCCCCTTGGGATTATACATAGGAATATTAACTTGTATTCTCTAGGGGAAAGAGGGAATAATTTTCACATACACAAAGATCTCAACAAAGAGAGAAAGGCCTTTCGTTAATATAACTATGTATAATGTGTGTACGCACGAATATATTCTATAGAAAGCAATATTGAGTAATTTACATTCCCCAAAGGACGGATGTCACTTGTAGTTATAAAATTTTAAGAAAGAAACATATTCTTACAAAAATAATATAAAGGGCTATAGAAACCACAAACCAGACACTAAAAAATGAATCATGGCAGTCAGAGTTCAAGGGACCCTATAATTGGGTACAAACTGGATTGTCACCCAGTAGGCTGGTACCAACTCTTGCTTGAAAACATACTGTTAAAATGTACCCAAATCAAGGTGTGTTTTTTAAAAACAAATTTTTATTAATTCATTTTGTTTTTATTTTGTCCAATTTTTCTCCTGCCTCCCTTCCTCTCTTCCCTCCCAGAGAGCCATCTCTTATAACAAAGAATTTTTTAAAAAAGAAAAAGAGGAGGAGAATTCCCCAGCCCTTGCCCCAGCAATACATTAATTTTGTTACATTAAATCAATACATTAAAAAAAATTGACACATTTTGTTTGACACTCAAGGATTCCCCACTTCTGCAAAGGAGTGGGGGGAAGATGTCTTCTTGTATCTCTTGCTTGGACCCAAGCTTTTTCTTAGTTTTGCAACATTCTTTTTTTTAACTTGTTTTATTATTTTGCACCAAGTTTTATTAAAAGGTGACTCATGCCACCAAAAACATGAAGAATGCTTAAGCTAGTAAAATAGAATTGGGTGGGGAAGAGACATAAGGCATTTGAGGATTTTTTTTTTAAATTTGTAACTTTTAAACTTGTTACTGTAGATAATTCACATGACTCATCCCTTCTTGGTTTCTCAGTTTATACCTCTGTAAAATCTAAAGGACATGGATAAGGAAGGGGTATCAAAAGTAGTGTGTCCAGGATGGTGACTTGAGATCATGCCATCTGAGGTAAAGTTGAAGAAACTGAGCGGGCGGGGGGAGGTTAGCCTAGACAAGAGAAGACTTAAAAGAGGTATGATAACTATCTTCAAGTATTTGGAAGAGCGTTGTGTGGAGGAAACATTAGATTTGTTTTGCATGGTTTAGAAGGCAAACTAGGTAGAAGCTGCCAAGATTTAGAATTAGGCTTGATGTTAAAGAAAATTGTCATGACAATCTTATTGGTGCCAAAGTGGAATGGGCTGTGTCAGGAGGTAGTAGGCTCAAATATCAAAAGAAGGCTTTAAGTAAAAACTGGATGACCACTTATTGTGGACTTTATAGAGACATTTCATGTGATGTCCTTTGAGATACCTTCCAGCTATGAAATTTAATCACATTTTTCACTTTTGAATTCTTTCTACCTCCCATTGCCTAACTAGTAGGCATTTAATAAATATTTGATGAATGAACAAATAAACAAATGAGGGAAGGGATGGAAGAATGAGATATCTTCATCTTTGTGTCCTTTATAGCTCTCAGTAATGCCTTAGACAGCAAGATCTCATGACTTTGGATGTAGATACAATCTAAAGGTGGGGAAATAGTAAAAAAAAAAAAAAAAACAAAAAACAAAAAAAACATCCTCCTGTCAAGGGTACAGCTTCTTCTGATCTTGGGACACAGATTGATATTCTCTGAGACATTCAAGGGCAGGGCCAGCCACACAAGACCCCTCAGTGGAAAGAATACTTAGATGTACCAACTGACACAAACGGAAGGGACAATCCAATTTTATTATGATGTCATACTACTACAATGAAATGGTCACCTTCCCTGTTCTTCTTCCTAGTGCTATCGAAGTCTGCATACACAGTGAGATGAGGGCAAATTTCCAGACGTCAGTAGTTGAAGCCTTGTGACTTCCTATTTATATGTGCTGGCTGGGTATAGCTCCAGTGTGGGAGAATGGTTTGTGTAGTCATGGGACCAATGGTGGCAGCTGTTGCCTTTGCCTCTAGTTACTCTGACTTTCTTTCTCTCTTCATCAACTTTACTACCTTCCTTTCCATACCAACATGTACAGAATAAGTATTTAATGTATATTTGTGGAATAAATTATTCATTTATTCAATAAGCATTTATTAAACACCTACTTATATTCCAAGTACTATGTTAAATGCTTTGGATGCAAATGCAAAAATTAAATAGTCCTTGACCTCAGTCACTTAGTTAATCAAGAAGTATTTATTGCATTCTATTGGGACAAAAAGTATGAATATAGATAAATAGATATAAAATATTCAAAGCAATTTCAGGGATGTGGCAAGTGCTGGCAACTAAGTGACTCAGGAAAGGTTCTGGAGAAAGTGGCAGTTGAGTCTCAAAGGAGGCTATAGAGTATATGACATGGGAGTTGATGAGAGAATGCATGCTCTTCTTGGTATGGGGTGGGGCGGAATAGCCTGTGCAAAGACTTGAAGACGGAATGTGGAAGGTTGTATGAGGAACTTCAAATGGGTCAGTTTGGATAGAGAGCATGAAAGAGAGTAATATAAAATAAATCTGGAAAGGTAGGTTGGAGCCAGACTGTGAAGGGATTTAAATGTCAAATAGAGAAGCTTGTATTTTATCCTAGAGGCAATTGGGAGCCTTTGGAGTCTCTTAAGCAGAGGAGTGACAGGGTCAAACCTTTGCTTTGGTAAGATGAATTTGTTAGCTGTGCAAAGGATGAAGTGGAAAGAAGAAAGACTAGAGATAGGAAGGCCAATTAAGATGCTGCTGCAGTAGTTCAGATTAGAGGTGATACAGACCTGAGCTAGGGTGGTGGTTGTGTGAGTGGAGAGAAGGGGACAAAGGTAAGAGATGTTTAGGAAGTAGGCCCAAAGAAGACTTGGCAACTTATTGGATATGGTGAGGGAGGGGAAGGCCAGTGAAAGGGAAGAGTTAAGGATGACTCCTAGATTTTGAATTTAATTGATTAGAAGAATGATATTACCTTCTATAGAAACAGGGAAGTTTGGAAGAAAGATTGGTGTAAGGAGAAAGATTATGAGTTGTTTTGGAAATATGGAGTTTGTGATGCCTATGGAACATCCAGGTAATATCCAGGAGGTAATTGGACATGGAGGCCTAGAGCTTAAGAGAGAGATGAGAGCTTGATGAATGAATTTTGCTATCCATGTACATATAGATCGTAACTGAATGAATAAGGTTGTCAAAAGAAAACATAAGAAGAGATGAGGAGAGGGCCCAGGACAGAGCCCTGGGGCACCTGTCCAGGTAGAGGGTAGATAGTGATCCAATATTGAAAACTAAGGAGGAAAACCAGTAGAGAAGAATTTAATGAAAGCTTGGGGAGATGAGAATATCCAGGAAGCAGAGGGCAGTCAGTGACATCAAAGGCTGCAGAGAGGTCAAGTAGAATGAGGATTGAGAAGACGCCATTGGATTTGATCATTGAGATGATTAGTAACCTTGGAAGGAACAGTTTCAGTTGAATGATGAGGTCAGAAGCCAGATTTGTAAGGGCAGGAGAAGTGAAAGAGAGAGAAGAAACCAAAGTATAGACAGCTTCTTCACAGTTGGCTATGAATAAGAGGAGACCTATAAGACGATGGCCTGAGGAGATGGTAGGGTAGTAAAGGGTCCCCCCTCTCCCCACTTAATAGCATTTTTTTTCTAATTACATGTAAAGATAGTTTTCAACATTCACTTTTATAGGATTTTGAGTTCTAATTTTTTTATCCCTCCCTCCCCAAGACAGCAAGCAATCTGATATAGGCTATACACGTACAGTCATATTAAACATATTTCCACATCAGTCATGTTGTGAAAGAAGAATCAGAACGAAAAGGAAAAACCATGAGAAAGGAAAAAAAAACACACAAAAAAGAAAGAAAATAGCATGCTTTGATCTGTATTCAGACTCTTTCTGAATGTGGACAGCATTTTCCCTCATGCTTCTTTTGGAATTGTCTTAGATCATTGCGTTGCTGAGAAAAGCTAAGTCTATTAAAGGTGATCATTGCACAATGTTTCTGTACTGTGTGCAATGTTCTCTTGGTTCTGCTCACTTCACTCAGCATAAGTCCATACAAGTCTTTCCAGAGTTTTCTGAAATCTGCCTGCTCATCATTTCTTGTAGCACAACAGTATTCCGTTACATTCATATACCACAACTTGTTCAGCCATTCCCCAATTGATGAACATCCCCTCAATTTCCCATTCTTTGCCACCACAAAAAGAGCTGCTATAGATATTTTTGTACATATGGATTCTTTTCCCTTTCCATGATCTCTTTGGGATACAGACCTAGTAGTGGCATTACTGGATCAAAGGGTATCCACAATTTTATAGCCTTTTGGGCATAGTTCCAAATTGCTCTCCAGAATGGTTGGATCAGTTCATAACTCCACCAACAACACATTAGTGTTCCAATTTTCCCACATCTTCTCCAACATTTATCATTTTCCTGTTTTGTCACGTTAGCCAATCTGATATATGTGAGGTGGTACCTCAGAGTTGTTTTAATTTGCATTTCTCTAATCAATAGTGATTCAGAGGATTTTTTTTCATATTACTACAGATAGCTTTAATTTCTTCATCTGAAAATTGCCTGTTCATATCCCTTAACCATTTATCAATTGGGGAATGACTGGTATTCTTATAAATTTGACTCTGTTCTCTATATATTTTAGAAATGAGGCCTTTATTAGAAACATTGGCAGTACAAATTGTTTCCCAGCTTTCCGCTTTCCTGTTAATCTTAGTTGCATTGGCTTTGTTTGTGTAAACTTTTAAAATTTAATGTGATCAAAATTATCCATTTCATAATGTCCTCTATCTCTTGTTTGGTCATAAATTCAGTGAAGGTTTTTTTTTTGTTTGTTTGTTTTGGCAAGGCAATTGGGGTTAAGTGACTTGCCCAGGGTCACACAGCTTGTTAAGTGTCAAGTGTCTAAGTCTGAATTTGAACTCAGGTCCTCCTAAATCCAGGGCCAGTGCTTTATCCATTGTGCCACCTAACTGCCCCACAGTGAAGGGTTTTTTAAGGGAGATTTTGGATGTGTGTGCACATGTGTATGTGTGTGTGTGTGTGTGTGTGTGTGTGTGTGTGTGTGTGTGTGTGACAGGGTCAATTAAAGAAGAATAAAAAGATTGACTATTTGAGATTAGGCGAGGGGCAGCTAGGTGGTGCAGTGGATAGAGCACTGGCCCTGGAGTCAGCAGGACCTGAGTTCAAATCCAGCTTCAGACACATAATACTCACTAGCTGTGTGACTCTGGGCAAGTCACTTAACCCCAACTGCCTCACTAAAAAAAATAAAATAAAATAAACATGAGGTTAGGTGATAAACCTGTTTATGTACCTCTGATACAGGGATGGACCTTCCATGTTCTCTTTGTCTGTAATTTCTCCAGCAGGAATGGAGTGGAGAACTAATTGGTGCTGATGTTGTCACATTTGGGAAGCAGTCTAGCAAGCTCAGAGAGAAGGGATGATATTATTTGATGTTGTAAAAAGGGCTGATTGCTCTAGGATATCAGTGACCTTCATGTCACTTTGGAAACGTGAAGGTTTGAAAGAATGTCAAATGTGTTCAGTATTTTATCAAGGAATCCAAGTCACCTCAGACTTACCCACAGGGAGGACAGAACTGATTCATTAATGAGAAGTGCCTGGTTTGGGCACTGAGATGTTACTGAGATGGCCCTGTCAACTGAGGTCGAGCACAGGCCAAAGACCCATTCATGACTAAGACAGGGAACAGTAGGCTTACAAATTTTATATTATCTCATAGATTGTTGTTATTGTTGTTCAGTAGTTTCAGTTGTGTGACCCCATTTGGGATTTTCTTGGCAAAGATACTGGAGTGGTTTCCCATTTTCTTCTCCAATTTGTTTTTACAAATGAGGAAACTGCGGCAAGCGGGGTTAAATGACTTGCCCAGGGTCACACAGTGAGCAAGTGTCTGAGGCCAGATTTGAATTCAGGAAGATGAGTCTTCCTGACTCTAGGCCTGGTGCTCTATCCACTATACCACCTAGCTGCCCATCTTATAGATTACATTTCCAGTAAAGGCTTTCCAGATGCTACCTCTTTCTAGGAAGTCTTTCTAGATTTTCCTACCCAAAAGTGTTTTTTCCTACCTCCAGTTTTCCAATATCCTCAGGTTTCTCCTTTGCCCCAAATACATTCTATTTTGTATCATGCTTATTTTATACCTGTTGTATCACCTTTATTAGACTATATGTTTATCTAGGGCAGTGTGGTATTGAAAAGAATACCGATTCTGTATTTGAACCCTAGATCTGTTATATACTACTACTGGCAAATCACTTGGGCAAATCACTTTGGTCAAATCACTTAAACTCTATGGAAGGAAGGAGACAAGTATTTATTAAATGTTTTTATTTTATTAATAGTTATATTTTATTATTTACTTATATTTTATTAATACAATACATACTATATTATATGTAATATAAATTATACAAATATAATATGTGTATCTTGTATAGTACACAAATAAATATAATACATCATACCATTCCTTAGCCCTTTCTGAAGCCACACTGACTCTCAGGTAGATAACCATCTTCCAGGTGAAGGATCAGCTTGTTAAGGAGGACTCTGGCAAGGATCTTGCCAGAAATGACTAAGGGAGAGACCCCACTGTGATTGTCACAGGACAATCTATTTCCTTTACCTTTACAGAGATGGGCAATGGAGGCATTTTTGAGCTCCTGGGGTGAAAGGGCTAAGCAATGGTCGATATGGTGTTTGCTGCCTGATAACTCCAGGAGAAATACCAGGAGCAGAACAGAGGTCTGTACACAGCATTTGTATATCTGACCAAGGCTTTTGGTACTGTCAGTCATAAGGGCTTACGGAAAATTATATGTCAAAGTTTGGTTGCCCAGAGAAGTTCATCAGTATTGTATGTCAGTTTCATGATGGCATGCTTGCCTGGGTTCTTCATAATGGACAATGTTCTTGTACCTTCCCAGTCACCGATGGAGTGAAACAAGGCTGTGTGCTTGCTCCCATACTGTTTAGCATGATGCTTTCCCCCATGTCGTCAAATGCTTTCAGTGAGGATGAGTAAGGCATAAAGGTCTGCTACTGCACTGATGGTAAATTCTTCAACTTGAAAAGGCTACAAGCCAAGACCAAAGTGGAGGCAGTGTTGGTGCATGATTTTCTGTTTGCAGATGATTGTGCACTCAATGCAGCCTCTGAAGCTGAGATGCAACAAAGTATGGATCAGTTCTCTGCTGCTTGTGCTAATTTTGGCCTAATAACATCAAGAAAACACAGGTACTCCATCAGCCACACCATACATACTGGAAGCATTGGTCACAGCAAATGGAGAAGTTTTGAATGGTGTGGATAAGGTCACTTACCTTGGTAGTGTAATTTCCAGGGATGTACATATTGATAATGAGATTGACGCATGCATTGCCAGAGCTAGTTTAGTGTTTGGGAGGCTCCGAAGGAAAGTATGGGAGAGAAGAGATATTAGACTGACTACTGAACTAAAAGTCTACAGAGCTGTTGTGTTGACCTCATTGTTGAATGCCTGTGAAACCTGGATAGTGTACCAGCATCATGCCAGGAAACTGAATCACTTCCATTTGAATTGTCTTAGGAAGATTCTGAAGATCACCTGGCAGGATAAGAGGTCCTTTCTTTAACTAAACCTCCAAACATTCAAACTCTACCTCAGAAAGTGCAACTCCAATGGGCTGGCCATGTTGTTCAAATGCCAAACTACACTTGCCAAAAAGACTATTTTATGGAGAACTCATACAGGGCAAGTGTTCACATGGTGGCCAGAAGAAGTGATACAAGAACACCCTCAAGGTCTGTCTTATGAACTTTGGAATTGATTGTATGACATGGTAGACGCTGGCACAGGACCACCCAGCATGGCATGCGCTCATCAGAAAAGGTACTGTGCTTTATGAGCAAAGCAGAATTGAAGTAGCTCAAAAGAAATAAGAGATGTGCAAATTTAGAAAATCCACTCAAAATGTTCACATGAACTATTTGTGCCCAACCTGTGGTAGAGTATTCCAAGCTTGTATGGGTCTACTCAGCCACAGTTCAATGCACTGTAACTGAACTCTAGCATACAGGTGTTATTTTGGTTCTCTTCAAGAATGAAGGACAACAACCAACATATTATGTTTAATTATTTATTATTATATTTTATTATTGCTTACTATTACACATTATTACTATATGCCAGGTATTTTGCTAAGTATTTCACAAATTTTGCCTTATTTGATCTTCATAGAATTCTTGTGAAGTAGGTAAAATTATTATCCTCATTTTACAGACGAGAAATAATGAGGCAGAAAACAGTTAAGTGACTTGCCCAGGGTCACAGAGCTGGTATGTCTATAAAACCAGATTTGAACTCAAAACTTATTGACTCCAGGTCCATTGTGTTATCCACTGTGCTCAATTCCTAAATTCTTATGGGCCTCAATTTCCTCATCTGCAAAACTGAGGGATTGTATTGGATGAACTTTGAAGTCCCTTTAAGGTCTAAATTTATGTTCCTATGAGCCAAGTTGTTTTTCATTGTTGTATTTCCAGTGCCTTGCTTATTCGATATTGAATTGAATTCCCAGCATCTATGAAGAACCCCAAATCAAAACTAGTATATGGTCATTATCAGAAGTAATAGCACTTAGCCAAATTCTATCTAATAAAAATTCCTTTTATTTGTATGCTGAGAAGCAGTGTTGCATAATGGATAGAGAGCTGGTCCCACAGACAGGAAGACCTGCATTCAAGTCCTGACTCTGATGCATCCTGTCTGTGTGACCCTGGGCAAGTGTCTTAACTTCTCTAAGCTCCCAGGCGTAGACTATAAGGAACAGAGCAAGTGCTCTTCACTGAGGGAGGCAGTGTCCTCACTGGGAGTTTCCTATATCAATGAAATCAAACATAAAACACTTATTTCCTATGAAGCCTTTTCATATACATTGTCTCATCCTGAGACAGCCTAGACCCTGAACCCAAGAACTGTGGAAAAGGCAATGCTCCCAGCCCAGTGTCTGCCGCCATCCTCTTGGGAAGCAACCCCTGAGGCAAGGTAACCTGACATCTGCTTCTGTAGGTGCTTCAGAGACTCAGGAAAGAAAGTTGTCACCACCACAGTCCTTGGCACTGTCAAATGGCTTGAAATCCAAAGCTGTAATACACTTTAGTAGTAGAAATCACATTAAGGAAGAAGCATTGTTATCTTCTTTGTTGCTACATCCTGAGGATGATGGGACTTTTCTGTCTGACTTGCAGCCGAAATCTTCCCTAAGTGCTGTGTCTTCCATTAGTATATGAACTCCTTGAGGATGCGGGCTAGCTTTCCTTTTTATTTATATTCCTGGTGCTTTGCACATAGTAAGTGCTTAATAAATGCTTTATTCATTCATTCATTCATTCATTCCTTCAGTTCTAACAATCACTCAATAAGGGAGGCAGAGGAGTAGGTATTATTATTTGCCTTAATGATAATTTCATTCTTCAAAAGGTAGAGAAACTAACAAAAGAGATTTTGATTTTGGATTTACTTCTCACTAACCTGGAGGAACTGGTGGCCTGAGTGGAAATGATGGGAGCCTTGCAGCTATATGACTGTCTCTCTCTCTCTCTCTCCTAGAGTTTAGGACAAAGAAGAAAGTTGGGCATAGTTTGCTATGCACCCTAAATTTTGGAAAAGCATATTGTAATACTTCAGGTGTTAGGTGATAAGGGCCTGTCCCAGGTTGGTAGCAACATCAGAGGAGAGAAGGAGGCGCATGTGAGAGATGTTACAAAGGAAAAATTGACAAATTTTGGTAACAAATTGAATATGGAGGATAAAAGGGAGTGAGGAGTTGAGGATCATATATAGGTTGTGGCCCTGAGGGACAGTGAGGATGGTGGTGCCTTCAATAGTAAAAGGAAATTTGGAAGGGGAGTTTGGGGTAAAGATAATGAGTTCAGTTTTGGACATGATGAGTTTAAGGGATGTCCAGTTCAAGATTTCTAACTAGAGATGTCTAGTTGGAAATGTGAGACTGGTGGTTAGCAGAGAGGTTATTGCTGAATAAGTATATTTGAAAGTCATCACCATAGAGATAATCATTGAATCCATCAGAACTGAGAAGCTCACCAAGTGAAATGACATAAAAGGAGAAGAGAAGAGAAGAGGTCCCAGGGAAACTCATGTTTAGCAAATGTGACCTGGATGAAGATGCAACAAAGGACACTGAGATGAAATCAGACAGATAAAAGGACCAGGAGAGAGTAATGTCATTAAAACCTACTAGAAAAAAAAAGAAAAAAAAACTTATTGAAAAGAGAATGTGAAGGAGAAGAGGGTGATTAGCCATGTCAAAGACTGCAGATAGGTCAGGAAAGATGAGAATTGAGAAAAGGTCATTTGATTCAGCAATATGAGACCATTAGTAACTTTGGAGAGAACTGTTTCACTTGAATGATGAGGACAGAAGCCAGATATTAGAGAATTAAGAAGAGAGTAAGAAGAAAGGAAGTGGAGACCGCTAATATAGACAGACTTCTTAAAGAAGTTATTGCATCAACAAGGAGCCAGGTCTCATTGAGAGCCAGAAATTGGAAGGAGTGGGAAAGGAAAAGATTTAAGATGGAAGCAAGTTTGTTACCTATGCAGCAAGCATGCCAGAGAGCACAGTGTAATAGGTATATATCTTGCGAGTGTAAACCTTGTGTCAAAATGGACTAGGTTGCCCTGGGCTCAAGTTATCTTTCAGGTCCTATTTCTATTGTTTCTACCTCTTACCCAGAAATCAGTTGAACTCTCTGCACAGCATTTCCAATAGACAAGCTCTAGCCCTCCATTTGCTGGCAACATGCTGGCTCCAAAGACAGAAGAAATCCAATTTCTGTTAAGGTTCATGCAAATGACAGTAGTCCAAAGTCCCCCAACATTCAACAAAGAACATTCCCCAATGGCGCTAACAATACTGGAGAAGGATTATTTTATACAAGTGTTTACTGCCTGTTGTTTCCCCTTGTCCCCTTGTGTTTACTCTTATTTGGATTGTTCGTTGGTCTCTGTAGACAATAGTGCTGTTATTACATGGCCTGTTGACCATCTTGCCTTGTAGGTAATGTTGAGAGCTGGTCTTTTGTTTTTTCTAAGCAATTTGAATGCCAATAGGTATTTGTTTTCTAATTTTTAATTAATTTTTTGACCTTAATTTTTAAGAACTTTGAGTTCCAAATTTTCTCCCTCCTTTTCATTTCTTCCTCATCTATTGAGAAGTCAAGCAATATGATATTAATCATACATGTGATGTCACACAAAACATATTTTCATATTAGCCATTTTGTAAAAAAAAAAGTAACAAAAATAAAGAAAGTGAAAAAAGTGTGCTTCAATCTGCACTCAGAGTTTATCAGTTCTCTCTGTGGAGGTGGATAGCATTTTTTATCATTAGTCCTTTGGAATTGTCTTGAACCATTGTTTGGATCAGAGTAGCTTGGTCTTTCGTAGCTGATCATTGTTATAAAATTGTTGCTACTTTGTACAACGTTCTGGCTCTGCTCACTTCGCTTTGCTTCAGTTCATGTGAATCTTCCCAGGTTTTCCTGAAACCACCCTGCTTGTCATTGCTTATAGCACAATAGTATTCTATCACAATCATATAGCAGAACTTGTTCAACCATCCCCCAGTTGATGGGCATCCTTTCAATTTCCAATTCTTTGCTGCCATAAAAAGAGCTGTTATAAATATTTTTGTACATATGGAATCATTTCCCTTTTCTTTGATCTCTTTGGGGCATAGACCTAGTAGTGGTCAAAGGGTATGCACAATTTTATAGCTCTTTGGGCATAGTTCCAAATTGTTCTCCAGAATGGTTGGACCATTTCACAGCTCTGCCAATAGGGTGTTAGTGTTCCAATTTTTTCTACATCCCCTCTAGCATTTGTCATTTTCCTTTTTTGTCTTGTTAGCCAACCTGATAAGTGTGAGGTGGTATTTAAGATTGTTTTAATATTTCTTTAATCAATAATGATTTATAGTATTTTCTTATGTGACTATAACTTCAATTTCTTCTTTTGAAAACTGCCTATTCATATCCTTTGACCATTTATCAATTGAAGAATGGTTCTTATTTTTATGAATTTGACTCAGTTCCCTATATATTTGAGAAATGAAGCCTTTAACAGAAATTTGCTATCAATCCCCCCCCCCCAGTTTCTTGCTTTCCTTCTAATTTTGGCAGCATTAGTTTTGTTTGTGTAAAACCTTTTTAATTTCATGTAATCAAAATTAATTATTTTACTTCCTCTAATCTTCTCTGTCTGTTGTTTGGTAAACTCTTCCCCTATTCATATATCTGACAAGTAAGTTTTTCCATGTTCTGCTAATTTACCTGTGGTATCATCCTTTATGTCTAAATCAATTACCCATTTTAATCTTATTTTGAAATACAGTATGAGATATTGGTCTATGCCAAGTGCCTGCCAAACTGCTTTCTAGTTTTCCTAACAATTTTTTGTGAGTTCTTGTTCCAAATGATGAGTTCTTGCCCCCAAATCTTGGATCTTTGGGTTTATAAAAAACTAGATTACTATGGTCATTTACCACTGAGTCTTGTGTACCTAATCTATTCCACTGATCCACCACTCTATTTCTTAGCCAGTACCTGATTATTTTGATGATTATCACTTCATAATATAGTTTGAAATCTGGTACTGCTTGGCTGCCCTCCTCCTTCACTTTTTTTCATTGATTCCATTGATATGTTTGACCTTTTGTTCTCCCAGATGAATTTTGTTATAATTTTTTTCTAGCTCTAGAAAATAATTGTCTGGTAGTTTGATTGGCAAGATTGAATAAGTATTGGTATTACTAAATAAATAAATTTATGTAGTATTGAAATTTTTATTTTATTGGTTCAGCCTACCCACGAGCAATTAATATTTCTTCAGTTGTTTATATCTGTCTTCATTTGTGTGAAAAGTGTTTTGTAATTTTGTTCATGTGGTCCCTGGGTTTGTCTTGGCAGGTAGACTCCCAAGTATTTTATGTTGTCTGCAGTAATTTTAAATGAAATTTCTTTTTCTATCTCTTCCTGTTGAGTTTTGTTGTTAATATACAGAAATGCTAATGATTCATGTAGGTTTATTTTATATCTTGCAATTTTGATAAAGTTGTTAATTGTTTCATTGCCTTTTTCAGTCGATTCTCTAGAGTTCTCTAAGTGTATCATCATATCATCTGCAAAAAGTGATGGTTTTGTTTCCTCAGTGCCTGTTTTTATCCTTTAATTTCTTTTTCTTATCTTATTACCATAGCTAGCATTTCTAATACAATATTATATAGTAGTGTAATGGACATAGTAGTGATAATGGAGCAGCTAGAGGTATAGCGGATAGAGCACCGAGCTTGGAATTAGGAAGACTCATCTTCATGAGCTCAAATCTGGCCTCAGACACTCACTAGCTGTGTGACCCTGGGCAAGTCGCTTAGCCCTGTTTGCCTCAGTTCCTCATCTGTAAAATGAACTAGAGAAGGAAATGGCAGACCATTCTAATATCTTTACCAAGGAAATTCCCAAATGGGGTTATGGACCCTTGGACACAACTGAACAACAACAATGGACTTCTTAGCTTCCTCTGTCTGTAGCTATTTGATGACACGGTGGGTGTTCCTGAAAAGAAGTTTGAGTTTTCTACTTCCTGCGTAGCCAGTGATTTCAATCCCTTCAGCCAATTTATTCCCTATGGCTCCTTCCCTAGAGCAGGTTTTCTGAGTCTTCACAAAGAGACACAGTGATCAGATGATTTAATGTCTTCAGTGACAAAGAGAATGTGGTGGCTTGACCCTGGGCCTGGGGTTGTGGTGTGTGTGTGTGTGAGTGTGTGTGTGTGTGTGTGTGTGTGTGCGTGTGCATGTGTTTGTGTGTGTGCATGTGTGAGGGAAGGGTAGGTAAGCAGGGAACCACCATCTTCCAAGTACTCCCTGCCTCTTGGTACCACGTTTGCATCAGCCAGGCCCAGGACTTGGCTCATTGGTGCCATCTACTGGTTTACTTGCTGCCACCACCTTCCTGCTTTTTTCCTGGGTTCCTCTTTCCCACATGGCCATATATCATAGATATCACAGAATCATAGATTTAGAGCTAGAAGGACCTAAGAGGTGATTGAGTCCAACTATTTCATTTTACAGGTGATGAGGCTGATGCCCAGAGGCTGACTGAACCCTCCAACTCTTTAGATATAGCATGGGGCAAAACTAGGATTTGAATTCAGGTCCCCTCACTTTAAATTCAGTGCTGTTTTCGCTACAGAGGAAAAGTTTTCTCTTTCTTTTTACTTTCCCCTGTTCCCCAGAACAGGTGTTTTAAAGGGGGACTACAAATCTACTTAAGGCTTTGTGCAGTGGATAGAGCACTGGGCTTGGAAATAGGAAGATTCATCTTAATGAATTCAAATCCAGATTCAGACCTTTTCTACCTATGTGACCCTGGGCAAGTCATTTAACTCAGTTTCCTCATTTGTAAAATGATCTAGAGAAGGGAATTTCAAACCGCTATAGTATCTTTGCCAAGAAAACCACAAATGGGGTCATGAAAAGTCGGACACGACTGAAACAACTAAACAACAACAAGCTACAGATGAAAAATATCACTGACTCCTAAGTCAGAGGACCTGAATTCGAATTTGTTTTCTGATGAAAGACTGAGTATGACCTTGAGAGATTACTCCCAGGGCTTTAGTTTCTTATTCTGTAAAAGGAAGGGATTGGATTAGATAGTCTCTGAAGTTCATTTCAATGTATTGGGGGAAAGCATAATAACAGATAAAATGGGGTAAAGGTGCAAAGGTCCTTATGGATTAATCTTAATCCTAACTGCAGGAAACTAAGCCAGTTTTTATTAGTTCCTTCTCTCTTGATTAGCTTCCTTCTTCAGGTCTTGTCATTGATGTGAGCTCAGTTTTAACCCATATCCTGTGGATTTGGCTGCCAAAGTCGTGTGTCCCAGCTTGCCAAAGTCTGCCTTCCTAACTTTCATCTGCAGAAGAGGGAGCCAATGACCTGGGGATGGCACGTCTCCCCTACAGCAGCAGCTCTGGTTCAGATATTACATGAAATTTTTTATCCTAGATGACTGCTTTGGGGCTTCAAAAAGTCTCACCTTTTCACTCTGGTTCCTAGATGAGAAGGACTCTCTCTTAATTAACTTTTCAGTCAAAGTAGGTTGTGGGTCTATTCTCTTCTCCACTTTACTCTCTGGCCACTCTTAGCTGTGGTGCACTGCATACTACAGGCATACCTCAGAGATATTGTGGGTTCCGTTCCAGACCACTGCAATAAAGAGAATAGTGCAATAAAGGGAGTCACGTGAATTTTTTGGTTTCCACTGCACATAAAAGTTATGTTTACATTTTCCCATAGTCTATTAAGTGTGCAACAGTATTATGTTAAAGATGCACATATTTTAATTAAAAATGCTTTGTTGCTAAAAAATGTTAACCTTCATCTGAGCCTTCACCTACTTGTAATCTTTTTGCTGGTGGAGGGTCTTGATTCGATGTTGAGGGCTGGTGATCAGGATGGTGGTTGCTGAAGGTTGGGAAGGCTAGAGACCATTGTAAGGTTATTAATTGGCCTAATTTTAATATTGTTGTGTCTCAGAGAATAGGGAGGTCTGAGGAGAGAGAGAGAAGTGGGGAAGACTGGTTGGTGAAGTCAGGATACACACAATATTTATCGATTAAGTTCACCATCTGATATTGGCACCGTTTGTGGAGCCCCAAAGCAATTATAATAGTAACCTCAAAGATCACTGATCACATATCACCATAACACAGGTAATAAAAATGAAAAAGTTTGAAATATTTTGAGAATTACCAAAATGTGACAGAGAGACACAATGTGAGCCTGTGCTATTGGAAAAATGGTGCCAATAGGCTTGTTTGATGCAGGATTGACACAAACCTTCACTTTGTAAAAACATGAAATATCTGCAAAGTGCAGTAAAGCAAAGCACAATAAAACAAGGTATGCATGTACCTTGAAGTTTAGTCACACCAGTGTCTTTACATACAAATACAGTCTTTTAGACTGTACAAAATTCAGTCTGTTAGAATGAAAAGTTAGTTAAAAAAGAGTCCTCATCTAGGAATCAGAGTGAAAAAGTGAGGCTTCTTGAGGCCCCCAAACAGTCATATAAGATAAAAAATTTCATACAATGTCCAAAATACACACACATATCACATGTGTACATACATGTTACTCACAAACACAATACATACTACACATGCACATACATGTTACTCACAAACACAATACATACTACACGTGCACATACATGTATGACTTCCTTGCTCTTTTTCTAGAGCACACTCCTTATGCTTCTCATCTGTTACTTGTTCCATTCTGTTTTATTCACCACTGCATCTCCTATAAGGCTTACCATTGTACCTTGAACATAATAGATGCTCAAAGACCATTTAATGAATAAACAATGAGCATTTAGCACATTGCCCTGAGTGCTGCTCTGAGTTCTCCTTATACCTCTTCCAAATTTTAATATCGCTTTTCCACAGTACACCTCTTCTTGGAAAGTCATACTCTGATGATCTCAACAGTAAGCACATCTTGGTTTCACTAAGGAAACTAAGAACATTGCACCTAAAATCATAGAATCATGGAATGTTAGAATGGAAGGGTCCTTAGGGATCATCTAGTCCAACTGAGAAACTGAGGCCCAGAGACAAGAAAGACTTGTGCAAGGTCATGTGGCTAGTAACTGGTAGAGCCCAGACCTTCTTCATTAAGTATAGATTTCTTTCTACTACACTAAACTGGTTTAATTCTGAGGGAAGCTATTGGAGTCCAGTAGCATTGATAAGGAAAAATTTTCTCACAAATCCCACCTTCTGCAAGAAGACCTACTTGGTCACCTCCACCTGTTTGTTAGCTTTCCCATCTGTGATTACCAACCATCTACTCTGTGTATATTAACACACACATATACATACATATGTGTGTATAGACATATGTGTAAACATATACATGTATATATATATATTCTATATCAAGTTATTTATATATTGTCTTCTTCACTAAAATGTGAGTGCTTTGAAGTCAGGGACTATTTTTTTTTTTACTTTCTTTGTGTCTCCCATGCATACTAGATTTCCTGTCACACAGTGAACACTTACTAAATGCTTGTTGAGACCTGGGCCTGGAGTTTGGAAGACTTGAGTTCAAATTCAGCCTCAGACATTTACTAGCTATGTGATCCTAGGCGAGTCACCTTACCTTTGCTTTCTTCAGTTTTCTCAACTGTAAAATGGGGATAAGAAAAGCACCGTACAAGGTTGTTTAAAAGATCAAATGAAAATGAAATGAGATATTTGTAAAGTTCTTTTCACAGTGTCTGGCAGGTAGTAAGTATTATGTAAATGTTTATTCCCTTGCTTTTCCCTTTCCTTTCCCCTCCCCTTGTTGGCCAACAGACTACTCAATAAATATTTATTGAATGCCTGCTATACGCAATGACACTTTTGGATTACTCAAAAAGCAGCTCACTGATCATCTAGGGATGATATAGAATATAGGCATCTTTGGGTTGGTCATTAAAGTCGATGACTCCTAAGATCTCTTCTAATTTCTGATTCTAACTTCCCTAAATACCCTGTGAGGGGAGGAAGGTACCCGCACCACTGGGGAATGAGGGAGCTGGGGATAGCTGCCAGTTTCTGGGAATTGCGAAATGGCCTACCATCCTGAGGATCTGTCTGTTCTTTTTTGTAAAGACTTACCGGCCTAGTTCGGAGACGAGTAGGCACAATCCAGTGTATCGTAGGTAACTGAGCCATGAAGTGGCTGCCAAGCTGGGTTGAGCTCCTGTGTCCAATGCTTACCACTTGGGTGATGGTGGGGAAATCCCTTCACCTCCTTAGGCCTCAGTTTCCTCAATTGTAGAATAAGAAGGTTGGACTCGATGGTCTCCAAGGTCCCTTCTAGTTATTGATCCATGATCCCTCTGATTCCTGTTGCCTCATGTAAGGAAGTTGAGCCGCTGAATGAGGTCATATTTGCAAGGTCGTTGAAGATGCTTTGGAGAAAGCAGTTATATAAAGTATCATTACCCTAATCTGCACTCAGACTCCTTTAAAAGAGCCAGACACATCCATCTGCCGTTAATACCCCTCCTCCTGATGAAGATGAGCCTGGACTGCTGGTCTTGCATTCAGCTATGAGTTCCTCCTTATAACTAGAAAGAAAAAGAGATAGAGAGAAAAAAGAAAAGGTGAAAGAAAGAGAAAGGAAGGAAACAAAGAAAGTATGGAAGGGAGGGAGGAAGAAAGAAAGAAAGAAAGAAAGAAAAGAAAAAGAGCCTAGACTACAGAGGATTTATAGAGAAAAGCAACAGAAAAGATGCAGAGATGCACCTGCAATGGTTGTATTGATTTAAAGGAGAAATTAAAGCGTTAAATACATATGAGACAAAACAGTAAAAGAAAAGGAATTCAAATGACTACCAATCAGTTGAAAGTATATTGTAGGAGGCCCTCTTTCAGTCTCCTCTTGGGATGGTCTGCTTGTCCCAATTTCTGCCTCTCATTTCTGGTATGTCACAGTTTGAAAGCAATTATAATAATGAGGACATTCATAAATGGGGGTTGGAAGTTGTATGTTTAGGGGAGGGCATAGAGAATAGTGAAACCCAGGCAGGGATTAGGTTGATTTCGGCATATTAGACTCAATATCAAAGGCACCATAATGAAAATGATCCCAGCCTGAAAAACTGGATGCTGTCCTTTGGTGAGGGAGAGAGATGGCATTCTAGACCTTTCTCTTGGTTTGATGCCAACCTTCAATCCAGGTATGAATTACTTTAAGAAGACCCATTATTAGTAAGGTAGTGCAGCTGAGTCAGCTTTCTTTGTTCATTTTACACAAAGTGTTCCTTGAGTGCATTTAAATATATGACAGGATTTGCAAAATAATTCATGAACATAACATGTGCATAAAGTGTTTTTTACCTGTGTCATTTTGCCAATAGATTTAAAACAAATTTGCTTAATTTTCCTTTGAGGGACTGTATGAATGTTTTTCTTCAGAGATTTTGCTTTCTTTGTCTCTCTGGGGATCAAGACAATTTCTATCTTGACATAAAAAAGGCAGGTCTAATGAGGCTGCCTGGTATTGTGGAAACAGTGTTGGATTTAGAGTCAGAGAAAGGGGGTTAAAATGCTGGCTTTGCCCACTTACTCCCTTTGTAACCTTGGGGCAGGTCCCTTAGCTGCCCCTTAACTGTGAAATGGGGTAGTTGGAGCAGATGACCTTGAAGGTCGCTTCCAAATTTAAATCTTTGATCCTGTGATGATGATAGCGGAAGTGCTGGTGATAAGGGTTTATGCATAAGTAGTGTTTTACACTTGACAGAGCAATTTACATAAGTTATTTCATTTGAGCCTCACAACAACCTGAGGGTTAGGTAACAGAAAATGAGCTTCCAACTGAGGAGGGCCAGCATTTCTCTCCTGTCCTGTAGTGGTCATTCCGTCTTGAAATTCTAAGCCAGATGGATGTCCTTTTGGGGGAAGGAGAGCTGCCAGGGAACTTGCATTTGTCTCCACTTCATACTTCCTTGACCTCTCTGCTGTTCTAATTAAACCTCAGGTTGTCAATAAGACCAGCAGCAGGAGAAATAAGAAAGGCAGTGGTTGCAACTTGATTCTCCTTTGTCCTGGAAGAATCCTGTCCTTGTAAACTTCAACTTAACTCTGAATCCACTGAACACTCATCAAAGATGAAGAAAGAAAGACAAGGGCAAGGGATTCTGGAGGAATGTGGCTTTTCTGCTGGGGATCAAGGGTCAGGTGCATCCTAGGATGTGTTGGTAAATGTCTAACCACTGGCTTCCCCCCAAAATAAACAAAGGACACACTTTTAAGTCAAATTTTAATCATTGACATTTTCTCCATCACTTTCGTAATCAACAGAACAATAATATCAAGCCTAATTAGTAGAGTTTGCCAATTTCTAAAGTGTGGTGCTGCCACTGAAAATTTAACAATCAGCTCAAGCTTGTTGGAACTGGCTTTAGCACATCCCTGGGCACACCCGTCATGTAATTAAAAGGGAACAGTGTTTTGTTACTGTCCCACAGAAAGGACTTCAGTAGCCTCCCTGCTAAAAACAAAGAAACTGCTGGAAGGCTCAAAGTCCTATAAAAGGGTTGAAAGTCTCTTTCCCCATCATGGAGGAGTCTGAACTCCAGCTAGCCACCAATTATCCAGGTATTCCCCCATCATGAATCAGCACCAGTCCTTGAATCTTGACCTGCACACCTGGTCCAGGCTCCCCACTCCCTCTCCCAAGAATTGTATAAAAAACCTACTGGGCTTTTCTGGTTTTGAACCCCCTGATCTGCTTCCATCTTTTCCCACTTACCCTTCCTTAATCTGAGCATTGCCCCTCAATAAAGCTGAGTTGAAACACTTTCTCTCTTCTGATTTCCATTTTGTGCTTTGTTCTTTCTTGTGGTGCTCTGCCCTTCCCTTGTAGTGTGTCTGGAAATACAGGACCTCATTCACCACTGCTGTATTTGAATACAGAGGCTTTAGAAGATCAAAGCAGATTTGGGAAATGAATAGCTAGTTAAGTAGATGGTGATTGAGAATGGTATTTTTGTTTCTTGTCTATATTTTAAAACATAGGAACGAGTGCTGGATTCTTGGCCAAAATGGAGTATATATAATGAAGGCTAGTAAAAAAATTTTTTTATAGTCTGGTGATTTTAATCAAGAAGGATAGAAAATGGGTGAGTTGGGAGGTGGGGCAAGGAAAATCACCCAAAATGCCTACTAAGCCGGGTATTATAGTTAGTAGTATGTGCAAAATAGGACAAAAATATCAACAGAAAGAACCAATTATGAGTCAATATCAATAAAAAGCCAGAAATAAAATTATTTTACACAATAAAATAAAATAGTTTCAGATGTCTACACAAATGTATAAGGTGTGGTGATAAGTAATCTGAATTAGAAATCTTGACCCCAGGAAATACAGTTTGCCTTGTAGGTATTGATGCAGTTTGCAGGTTCAGGGACCCCAAAACTATCAAGGTACAGGGCAGACTCATTGTAATGCTAATATAGTGGGCAGAGCCGTCTTAGGAACTTGCAGCCTAATAGGGGTTATGCTAAAGCTTACCATATTTCACTGCATAACCACCACCATGCATAATCGTAGCACCCTGTTTTTTTTTCCAGTCCAAAAATTGGTTTATAACTTTTCACCACATAATTGTCGCATGGTGTAATTCTGTTTGTCATGCCTCTTAGAAGGTAAACACAGCAGTAATGTATTCACCGCTGTCCTATAAATACGAATGTATCTCTTGTGCATTGCAAGTTGCAAGCCTAGAATTCTCAGGGCACACACATTGTCGGTCTATTTCTGAAAGCTGACATGTGTGGTTTGTTTAGGGCTCTATAGTGCAAACGATATTGTCACTTAACCCAATGAAGAGCTGTGGGTACAAGGGGAGCGGGCAGGCAGGCAAAGCTGCCATGAGTAAGTCATGTGATATGGTAAGACTTGCATCTTCCCAATTTTAACGTATATTCACCAGTATTCTGTGCATCCTAATTTTGCACCAAAGACAGTTGAATAATAAGTGAATTTGAAGTAATACCAGCACAAATTATTTAAAAGCTTCACATAATGGTTGCACCCCATTTTTTTGCAAAAAAAAAATTTGGCATACAATCTGTGACGATTATGTGGTGAAATACAGTACATAGAAAAAGTTCGGTGAGTGGTGTGCTATGTATGCTAATTAAGTGATGTGGTGCAGGATCAAGGAGCTGTCCGCTCCTAAAGGAACATACGGTTTCTGTACCTTGGGTGCAGGCATCATTCACTACTGGAAACCCTGGGGTGCGGGGGGGGGCACTTCTAAAGAGTGTGTTTTTGGTCTGTTAGGTCTATAAGAAGATAGCCCCGGGAGTTGATGTCTATAGCTTGACGTCTGGATTATATATGGTGACTGGGAATCAGTACAAGATAGTCCTGTTCATACAAGGGAAAGCCTACAGAGGTCGGCTTGCTCTCATAACAGGGAGAGGTAGTTTGCCTCACTGGGTCCACTCATAAGTCATCGCCAGAGATATGGTCTTTGGGCTGGGGAGAGATATGGTCCCAGGGCTGGGGTCTGAGCACCCCATCAGCATCACTGAGACTTGGTAGGACGGAATTTGAACATGGAATACAAATAAATTTGTGACTTGTTGATGGTAATTTCTCTATTCCTTATTCCTCAGTTCCTAAATAACAGAATGAATAAAAGAAAATTAAGAATTAAATATTAAGAAGATAAACCTTCTCATTTCAGTAGAAGAGATGTGTCAAACAGTAGCCTACAACCTGCTGCCCACTTCCTAGCAAATTGAATAAAAATGCTATAGAACAATAATAAATAATATGTAATAACAACAATAATAAACAAAATACATAAAAATACTATAGGATATAGGTAATGTTAATTTGTGATTTCTAAATCAGTATGTAACCAGCAAGGTTCCTGGTTTAGTGGCTTCCCTTTCTATCTGAGTTTGACACTCCTTCTGCAGATGATAATACCATCATTCCAGTTACCTGGGTCCAAAACCTCAGAGTGATCTTAGACTCAGCTCTCATTTATTCGCCCTATTTAATAACTGCCAAGTCTTTTTGATCCTATTGCCATATCTCTTGTGAACCTTCTTCTTCCCACTTACAAGGTCATCACACTAGTTCATGTCCTCGTCATGTCTTGCCTGTAATATTGCAGCAACCTCCTTATTTGTCTCTTTGTTCAATCTCTCCCTTTTAAAATCCAGCCCCCATAGAGTTGTCAAATGGGTTATTTTTAATGCACGAATATGGCCACATCATTCAACTGCTCAGAAAGCTCTAGTTGCTTCTAGTGTGAAATACAAGCTCTTTAGAATCCTTTACAATCTGAACCCAGCCTTCCTTTCCAAGCTTACTTTTTATTATTCCCTTCATGCACTCTATGTTCTAGTCATACTGACCTTCTTCTGTTCCCCACATATAACATTCTATTTCCCATTTCTGCCCCTTTGCATGAACTATCCCCTGGGCCTACAATATGGTCACCCCTCTCTTTTATCTTCTAGCTGCCTTCAGTTTTTATATGTACTTGTTGTGCCCCCCCCCCATTAGAATGTAAGCTTCTTAGACATAGAGATTGTTTTACTTTATATTTATTCTCCCAGTGTCTAGCATGGTGCCTGGCATGTTGAGGGCACTTAAATATTTGTTGATTGAATGATAAGGAAAGTAAACTTCACAGTTAAGTGATTTGATTAATCAGAAAGCTGCTGGAACTGGAACTCAGGACTTATTACTCCCAATCTAATTAAGGGTCTGAAAAAGGAAGGACAGTTTTAGACTAATATTCGGTCTCTGTGGTTGATTGAATAGTTGAAATATTACTTCCTCCATTAATCCTTTCCTTATTTTGCCTACTTGCTAGTGCCTCCCCAAATGGCTTTGTATTAATTTTATCTATCTTATGTATTTACTTGTATGCATATATAAAAACCACTTAAAAGCAGGGTGTATTTAATTCTTGTCTATTTACCCTCAATACCTGCATGGTGCCCAGCACATGGTAATTGGCTAATTGTTGTTTGTTCTTCATGCTTGAAAAGGACCAATGACATCAGGATATTGGGGTCAAGGTACAGTGTGTTCAACTGTGGCTGATTAGTCCAATATGAGCTTGAAAGGCTCTACCACAGGTCAGGCGCAAATAGTCTGTTTGAACATCTGGGATGGAGATGTCTCTAGATTTGTTTATCTCATGTTTCCTTTGTGCCACTGTGATTCTGCTTTGCTCATAGAGCACAGCACCTTCTTTGATGCAGGGACACCATGCTGGGCAGTCCTGTGCCAGCATCTGCCATGTCTCATAATTGATGCTAAAATTCTTCAGAGAGACCTTGAGAGTGTCCTTGTACCACTTCTTCTGACCTCCGTGTGAACACTTGGCTGGTGTGAGTTCTCTGTAAAATAGTCTTTTAGGTAAACATAAGTTTGGCATTTGAACAATGTGGCCAGCCCATAGAAGTTGTGTTCTCCACTTGAATGCTTGGCAGTTCAGTTTAAGAGAGGATGAATGAATGAATTTATTCATGTAACATCAATGGAGAAAGAAACAGAAAGGATATTATAAAGCGAATACACTTCAGATTACCTGGCCAGGGGGCAGAAATAAATGAGAGTTAGAAAAACAGATCACAAATTTTACCAAAAGGTATGATTTACCAGTGCTTATGGACTTGAACTATATGTACATCTGCTGAAGCTCTCTTTTCCTCTCTCTCTGCCAAAAATCAGAGTAAATGATAAATTTGTGACTTGTGATGGTAATTTCATTCTGCAAAAGGTGGAGAAAGCAATAAGGAGAATCTGGTTCTGACCAATGAAGTGGAACTGCTTTCTGAAGAAGAATGATGGGAACTATGAGTGAAAGTAAACTCTGTACTGATACTTAAAGGCTAGGCAAGTTGAGCATAATATTAGAAGAACTCTAATTTTGGGGAGAATGGATTTCAAGAGATTGAAGAAAGGATATGTGAAATCCAATGGTTTAAAATTTGATAGGGAAAGGGAAATTCTAGAGTTAAACAATTCCAATGAAGAAGAAAGAATGATGCTAACTAAAAAGGCTGATATGGATGCCAAGGGAGCTTCTAAACCAGCTTAGACTTTCAAAAGACCGAGAGAGGAGGCATGTTGTAGTGGATTCAGAGTTGGCCTTAGAGCCAGGAAGACCTTGATTCAAGTCCACTTCTGAGACCAAGCAAAGGAAATGAGAAAGGAGTTGAAATCAGATAGCCTACTTCCTAGGGAAGAAGGCTTAGGTCATCCACTGGGAGTGTGAGTTTCAGTAGGGTAAGGTACTGTCAAAGAATGAACATTGGGGTATACATCTCTTTAAGGCTTAGAAAGAAAGTGAGGGACCATAAATTTAGAAGGACCCCTTCCACAAGAGGAGATAAGAAAAGATCTGGAATAGTCACTTTGGGGAATGAGCTAAAGAACTGAAAAGTAGAGATTAGTAACCAAGTAGTTTAGATAATACATCATGATTTTATATTGGATGTCTCAATTTTTGTGACAAGGAGTGGAGAAATGAGGCTTGCACAGGGTTGAGAATTCATATGTCTGGGAATGCTGAAAAGTCAGGAAGCAAGGAACCTTAATTAGTACAGTGGCTAGCAGAGCCTAAAGTGAAGTATCATGGAGTCGACTGGGTATCAAATGAAACAAAACCAAAAAGACAGACTAGAATAGGGATCGATCAAAGAGATGAAGGTCACCATAACAGTAAAGAGGAGGTATAGTGTGAGTGTGAGATATATAAGAAAAAGAGGTTGCAATCATACAATTATTTCAATTAATGAGTATTTATTAAAGTTACTATATACTCACCATTGTATAAGGCATTATAGTGGCATGAATTTGAAATGATCTCCAGGGACTGTCTGGTCTACCTGTTCACTGAAATAAATGAATTCCCCCATTACAACATCCTTGATAAGTATTCATCTAGCCTTTCCTTAAATACCTTTAGGAACAAGAATTAACTACATGAGGAAACCAAGTTCAATTTCAATTTTCAGTTTTAATTTATAGAAAGATATTCTTTACAATGAGTCAGAATCTGCCTCTCTTGTAATTTGCATTTTTTTGGCTCTCCTAGGGTAGAGGAGGATGCCTAGTTCATTATTCTGAGTCTATGCTCTCCAGGAATTTATAATCCATTTTTGGGAAAGAAGACCTGTATACCTGAAATAGCCCTGAACAATATAAGAAAAGTAACCAAGTGTTGAATTGTATGTGAGTTCAAAGGAGGAGATCCAGAAAGTCTCTCTAAGGAGGAGGGAGGACTTAAGTTGGTTCTTGAAACATGTGGGGGATTTTGAGTGGAGAAGGAAGAGAGAAGAGCATTTCAAGTGAACCAATGGTATGAATGAAGATTGGGAGGGAGCAGTGAGCATGGTAGACTTGTGGGACAATAAGGCCTCTCTAGAGCAGAGAATGTATATTAAGGAATGGTATGAAAATTACGTTTTAACCCATTCTCTCTTTCTTGTCTCAAAGGTCGAAGCAGGATTCCTTTTTTGCTCTTTAAACATTTTTTGTATCTTTTATATCTTTATATAAAAACACATTTTATACCTTGATTTTCACATACACACACAAATCTCTATTGAGTAAATCATCTCCTTGTAACAAAGATTAAAAAAGGAAGCCAAAAAACCCCCATAGCATTCCAACCAACCAATGCATCCATCAACAAACTTTCTTTTGTCCCAACATATCAACTGTGTCTGATAGTATATACAATATTTCATATTTATTGTCCCTGACTTCTGCAAATGAGAGAATAAAGTACATTTTCTCAACTCTTCCTTAGGGCTAAGCTTGTCATCATGCTTATATAGAATTCATTTTTAAATTATTTATATTAATGTTGTTGAATTCTTTATGCATATTGTTTTCCAGGTTCTGCTTACTTTATTCCCCTCTTTCTTTCTAAAAGTGGACTTCTATACCTGTGATCTTGATCCCACAGTATCCTACCTCCTATAAAACCTTCATCCATCTTTCTCTTGTTTCTTTAAGTTATCTGTCTTTACTGGCCCTTTCCCCACTTCTTTGAACATGCTCAGATATCTCTAATCCCTCAGTTCATTTTTGCCCTGTTACCCACTCATGCTATCATTCAGTCTTTCTCTTTCCCTCCACTACCAAAGTTTTGGGTGAAGTGAGACACACACTGCTTTCATTGCTTTACCATTTATTCTCTTGCAAGTTAGTTTCAACCTCAACCATTCCACTCAAAGTGATCTCTTAAAGGTCACTAGTGAATTCCTAATTGCCAGTGCCAATGGCCTTTTTTCATTCCTTATCCTTTTCCATCTCCCTGGAGTATTTGTCATTATTGATCCTGCCTCTCTTCCTTCTGTGACACTGCACTATTTTGCCTGTCCTCTATAACCCTTCGCTTGCTCTTTTTTCTCCTCCTGCCTCCTAAATACAGAAACCCCTTAAAGCTCTGGGTTTGGATTCCTTTTCATTCTATATTTGCTCCACTGGAGATTGCACTCATATCCACCTGGGTTCTTGTACTGGTTCTGCCACTAAAGAATTGTGTAATCTTGAGCAGATCGCTTCCCCACTTGGGCCTCAGTTTTCTCATTTGTAAGATGAGGGGTTTGGACAATCAATCAATTAATCACTTTATTAGGAGCCTATTATGTACCAGGCACTGTGCTAGCTCTGGGAATACACAAGGAGATTACAATCAAATGGAAAAGACAACATGCAAACAAACACATACAAAGCAGGCTACATATAGGATATACAGGAAATAATTAACAGAGAGAAGACACTATAATTAAGAGAGATCAGTAACTAGACTGGACCAGAACACAGGACCATTTCTTCCCACCCTTCCAGAATCAGATTAAAATAGAATTGGGAAATATTTAACAAAAAATGCAATAAAACATAAATAATGTTAACATGTGATTATGTTAATATGTGCCTCCAAGAATCCCATTTCTATTGGGGTTTGATACCACTGGATTAGACGACCACTAAAGTATCTTTGAGCTCAAAATCTGGGGTGCCTTGATCTTCTACAAGATGAGGGGGCTAGACTAGATGACCCCAAAATTCCCTTTCAGCTCTGTAATTCTATTCCTATTGCTAAGTAATGAATGAATGGCAGCTAAGTGACAGTGGATAGAGTGCTGGACCTGGAGTCAGGAGGACTCATCTTCCTAAGTTCAAATCTGGCCACAGACACTTAATAGCTGTGTGACCCTGGGCAAGTCACTTAACCCCGTATAAGGAAACCCCAGTTTCCTTATCTGTAAAATGAGCTGAAGAAGAAAATGGCAAACCACTCCAGTATTTTTGCCAAGAAAACCCTAAATGGGGTCACAAAGAGTTGGACATGACTAAAATGACTAAATGACGACAACAACAACAAATGAATACCAGCAGTATGTGTGAATGTATATGTGTGTGTGTATATATATATATATATATATATGTACACACACACACATACACACACATACACACACACATACACATACACACACATACACATACACATACATTACTGGAACAACTTAAATGAACAGAGCATGCTATCTTTAGTCTGAGAAGGCTTCATGGAAGAAACAATTCTGATCAGGTATTATTCTTACTTAGCTACAGCCACTATGGCCAGTTGACTAAAAGCATCATCTCTCACTGCGTGTTTCTCATTAATGTCATGATTCTGTTTCTGAGGAACGAAAATGGGAAGGATACGGAGCTGGCAAGGGATAAGATTTGCTAACAGTTCAAATATTTTCAGATGTTTCTTGGGTGCAGAGAATGTTCCATTATATCATGGAATTGCTACTCCCTGAGACTCACTTTTAGGACTTGTTAAAATAGTTACTTCATGAAGTGACACGCATAAACTGCAGGGCTCTGCTGTTTCCCCAGCCTTGAGCTAGAAACATTTTCTTCAACAAGAGTCCCACAAGTCTTATGCTGCGTTGTTCCGATGGGTTCTCTCTTCATTGGGCAACTAGGCCCTGCTCTTAAGCATATCAAGGCCCCCTGGAATATGCTAGATGAATTCAGTTCTCCTGGGATTGCAGTTTGGCTGCGGTTTTCTCAATTTCTATCTCACTAAGATATGGAGATTTTGTAGAATTATAGAATGATAGAACTGGAATGAATATTGGAGATACTCTAGTTCAGGCGTTGGCAAATTGCAGTTCAAAGACGAGATCTAGGCACCCACCTATTTCTGTACGGCTTGTGATCTAACAATGGTTTTTACATTTTAAAATAAAATTAAACCTAAAAAAGTTAAGTTAAATTAAACCTTATTTTGAAATGTAAAAGCCTTTCTTAGCCATCCAGCCACACAAAGACAGGTCAGCCTGATTTGGCCCCTGGGGTTTTGGCCCCCGGGGTTTTGGACCCCTGCTCTAATTCAACCTTTTAATTTTACAGATGAGGAAACTGAGGGATGAAGAGAAATGATGTCTGGAAAGTCCAATCTCTATTGGTATATGGATCACAATTGATTTATCTAATTCCTATTTCCAATCCTCTTTGAATATAAACATTGACTTTGTGAGGTGAGAGCATAAAGGAAGTTAGGCATAGGGCCTGATGAGAATCAGGTATGAGCCCAAAGGAATTTAATGTCTCCTCTTTCTTCTTTCTTTTCCTCTGATTGGTTTTCCAGGGGAATCTGTGTCTAGGACAGAATCCTGGGTGATCTGCTGAGAGCAGATGTTTGTGTTATCCAAGTCTAGTGAGATGATAGGCCTGCAAAGTGAGGGAGTTTGGCTAGGAGGGACAGGAAGAAATGAGACAGAACTGATGCAATGTTTGGAGCCTTAAACATGGAAGCACTTTGGTTTAGAAAAGCAATCTACATAACTTGGTAAAATGTTATCACCCCCCCCAAAAAAACCCCCAAACTCTCCATATAGATAAAAACAGACTTGTCATTTGCCTAGAAAAGTTGCAATCTATTTTCTCAGCATCTCCTACTTGTCCCTACCCTCCAAGAGATAGAATGGTGTAATGGATAGAGTGCTGGACTTGGAATCAGGAAAGTTTGAGTTCAAATCTCCCCTCAGATGCTAACTGTGTGACCCTGGGCAAGTAACTCCACCTCTCTGTGTCTCAGTTTTCTCTAGGCAAGTCAACAAGTATTTATTAAGTTCCTACTATGCACCAGGAGCTGTGCTAAGTGCTTGGGATACAAAGAAAGGAAAAACACAAAAACTGATCCTTGTCCCCGAGGAGTTCAGTCTGATGGGAGAGGCAACATACAGACAACTACGTACAAACAAGATAGCTATAGGGTGAGTTGGGAGTAGTTTCAGAGGGAAGACAATAGCATTGAAGGTATCAGGAAGTATGGAGGGAAGGGAATAAGCATTTATATAGTACCTACTATGTGTCAGGCACTTGCTGCACACACTGAAAATTTAACAATTGACCCTCTAGAGCCAATATGACCTGGCTGCACACACCACTGGCTATAAGTCAAATGTCTCATTTGATCCTCACAATAGCCCAATGAGGTATGTGCTATTATTATCACCACTTTACAATTAAGGAAACTGAGGCAAACAGAGGTTAAGTGACTTGCACATCTTGTAGAAACTGGGATTTCAAATGAGACTTGAAAGATGCCAGGGAAGCTAAGAGGCATATATAAGAAGGGAGATAGTTCAGGCATGGAGGATAGCTAGAGAAAATGCTAGAAGCAGAGAGATGGAGTATTGTGTGTAAGAAACAGTAAGGGAACCAGTGTCACTGGATTATAGAGTACCCAGAGGGAGTAAGGGGCAGAAAGAGTGGCAAGGTGGGAAGGCACCACTTTATAAAGGCTTCAAAAGCCAGAGGAGTTGATATTTGAATGTGAAGGTAAAAGTAGTCACTGGAGTTTACTGGATGGGAATGGGGGAGGGGATACATGGGAAGATCCACTTTTTTGTCCTCCCAATTCACTTCCAACCCTTTGCCCGTGATCCTTCATCTCCCTCCCATCTCAGTCAGAGCAGGGTCATTGTCTACACTTCCTCCTCATCCAGACTCCCTGAGGTTTGTCTGGCTCCTTCCCCAATTACTTGGAAGCAAGGAAGAGTGTCAAGTGTTCTAGACTTGGAGGCAGAACTGTGGATTTTAGTCTGTGCTCTACCAGTTACTACTGTAGTTGTATGACCTTTCCCTCTCTGGGTTTATTTTCTCATTGATAAAATGAAGGGAACAAATTCAATGGGCTCTAAGATTCCTTCTAACTTTAACATTCTGTGATTCTCTGGCAGTGATGTGTGGTCTCTTATTTTCTCCCAAAATGACACTTCCTATGACCCCTAGGAATTAATAGTTGTTACCCTACCTAATTAGCAAAATGGCCTTATTTTTCATCCATCCTGACTCAATCAGGACATGAGAGAATGGACCTTCCAATGGAACATCCAATTTGGCCCTCTCCTTCCATGGACCTAACCCACTTCTCTTTCTTTCCTTTGAGAGCATTTCCCTAGATGACTTTTAAGGTATTTTACCATCTCTGAATCCTATGAAAGGCTGTCTTATCTAAACTTTGTATTTTCTCCAGCACCTAACACTGTGCTTCACATAATAGATGCTTAATAAATATTTATTGAATGAATGGACTTCATGATTTACCAGTAGAATTCAAGTTCCTTGATTCCTGATATGTTTAGTTTTCCTCTGTTATCCCAAGCACCCAGTGGGCACTTAATACATGCTTGTTGAATCAATGAATTTATCCAGGGATGTGGCCCTGCACAGTCATGAAAACATGAAGAATATGGTCAAAGTCTCACCTAACATGCCTCATGAGATTTCTCTTGAGAAATTAGATTGTGAGCTCCTTGAAGGCGGGGACTGTCCTTTGCGTTTCTATGTATCTCTAGTACTTAGCACAGTGCTTGGAAAACATGTAGTAGGTGTTTAATAAATGTTTATTGACTGACAAATTACTCGATTTTGGCTTATAGAGTAATTGTATTTAATTCATGTTGACCCTGTGGTTTTTCATTAGGTGGACTGGAAGAGGTACTAAAGTGGCATGAAATACTACCGAGGAGGTGTCTGGGGACCCTAACTAGAGGAAATTGCCTTTCCCTGAGTGATTGCAGCTAATAAAATGTGGAAACTTGAAGGTTGGAGAGTTCTTTATTAGGAACGGTTCTGTCTGATGCAATAAAATGAATTTGGGACATTGCATCAGAGAATGGGGTTTGAACCCTAGCTCTGATCCTTAGTACCTTTAATACCTGAAATTAATTACCAGCTTCCCTGACTTCCTTTAAGTCTTAGCTAAAGTCACATCTTCTGCAAAGCCCTTTCCAGTCTTTTTTTTTTTAATCTTAATACCATTCCTCTGAGATTTCCCCAATTTACCCTGTAGGTATCTTGTGTGTGTGTGTGTGTGTGTGTGTGTGTGTGTGTGTATAGAGAGAGAGAGAGAAAGAGATATCTATATAGATAGATATAGATATAGATATAGATAGAAATATAGATATAGGTACATGACATGTCTATAGGTATAGACATAGGTATAGTTGTTTGCATGTTGTCTCCCCTGTTAGACTGAGAACTCCTTGAGAGTAAGGACTGTGGGTTTGGTTTTTTTTTTTTTTTGACTTTCTTTGTATCTGTAGTCCTTAGCAGTGTCTGACACATAGTAGGCATTTAATAGATGCTAGTTCCTAGTTGACTTGACAAATGAAAGAACTGGATTAGATGAAACCCCTAAGGTTCTTTTCTGTTCTAAATCTCTGACCCTAGGATCTCAGTATATATAGAAATCCAAAGGATGCATACCGATTCCATAAGTATTACTGGGACTGAGGCAGAGTAAAGGAATTAGAGAGACCATTTCTGAAAAGTGCCGAGCTCAGCATGGATGGTCAATCAACATTTATGCTGCTGGTGAATAAAAACCAGGGCTCGAAGAGGCCAATAGTGGAAGGGCTAAGTTCTGTCACCTGCTAGTTAAGAGATCTTTTGAAAACCAAGGAAGACGTTTCTTCTTTTTGTATGCCTATCTCTTGCATTGTCACATTGCAGGAACAGGCTGAGCAAAAATAGTCAGAAAAGCCTATGCCTATGAGCTGGTTCTCATCTGTTGGTTCAGGCTATTGATTGCATCTTTATCTGTCTGTTTGACGGTCCATATACCAGTCTTTAAATTCCTGGGATTTATTTAGATCTTATGTTCAGGGCCTAGCTAGTGACTGATGTAACTTCTTTTGTTGATCTCTAGACGCTGAATGTCTCTGTGAAAGATTATGTTGATATTTGGTGGTTTTTTGGCTTAGTTTATTTATTTTTTATTTTTTAGCGCTTAAAGATCTCACGTTGCATCATTGAAGAAAGTGAGTTAAATTCAGTCTAGTAATGAGGGAAAGTCTTCTTTGGGTCCGTAGCGTGACCTGATGAGCAGAGGAGGAGGAGGAGTACAGTGGGAAAGATGCTGGGCATGGAGTCATGAAGACCTAGGTGTAGATACTGCCTCAGCTCCTTGTTACCTGTGTGAACCTGGTAAGTCGCTTAATCGTATGGACTTCAGTTCTTCATCTTTAAAATGAGGGAGTTGATTTAGATGGTCTTTGAGATCTCTTCCAGCTCTTCGTCTCTAATACCATGATTAGAAGGCAGCTAGGTAGCGCAGTGGATAGAGAGAGCTGGGCTCAGACTCAGAAAGACCTGAGTTCAAATCTAGCCTCAGATTCTTATGGAGAATCACAGAATGTTAAAGTTAGAAGGAACCTTAGAGCCCATTGAATTTGATCCTTTCATTTTGTCAATGAGAAAATAAACCCAGAGAGGGAAAGGTCATACAACTATAGTAGTAACTGGTACAGCCCAGAATAAAATCAGGAGTTCTGCCTCCAAGTCTAGAACGCTTGACACTCTTCCTTGCTTCCAAGTAATTGGGGAAGGAGCCAGACAAACCCCAGGCAGACTGGATGAAGAGGAAGTGTAAACAATGGCCCTGCTCTGACTGAGATGGTAAGGAGATGAAGGATCACAGGCAAAGGGCTGGAAGTGAATTGGGAGGACAAAAAAGTGGATCTTCCCATGTATTCCCACCCCCATCCCCCATCCAATAAACTGCAGTGACTCCTTTTACCTTCACAATCAAATATCAACTCCTCTGGCTTTTTTTTTAAAAAAAATTATTTATTTATTTTTTGCTAAGCAGTGGGGTTAAGTGACTTGCCCAGGGTCACTTTTTTAGTGAATTCAAATCTGACCTCAGACACTGACTGAGGTCAGATTTGAATTCACTAAAAAAAAATAAGATTTGAATTCAGGTCCTCCTGACTCCAGTGCTGGTGCTGTATCCACTGCGCCACCTAGCTGTCCCTAATCTTCTGGCTTATAAATGCTATCATTATTTTTATTATTATGATGATAGCATACTTTCTGAAATGTCCATTGGCTATCCAATCAGAAATAATATGATGGGGCAAATTTGCCAATGTCATTGTTCACAACTCTAATTTTTTGTCATAGGATTTCCTCCCTTCTCTCCCCCTGCTTTCCCCCACCACAGTTAGGTCTTTAGAGAGTTCTCACGGGCCTCTGCTAGAATATTATTTTGGGCCACACAAAAGTCAAATTACTTTGCATTATCTGGATCAAGGCAAATTCATAGAATTTAGAGGTGGGGAAATCATAGAAATCATCTAGTCTAACCTCCTTATTTTATAGCTGAAGAAACTGAGACCCAGAAATGTTGAATTATCTATTTAAGGCCATACAGGTAGTAATGACCATTCCAGAATTCCACCTCAGGTCCTTTGATGCCACATCCAATATTTTTATCACTGTACTACAGCTGTTGGTATGTCAAATCTCTTTTCTTCATGTTTCTTTCAAGGTACTCATGTCAAGTTTCAAAGGTCTTTTCATCACATGGGGATTTATTCAATTCAACCAAGGATATAGTCTCATATTTTCTAAGTTGGAGGCACTGAGGTCACAAATTGAATAATCTCATTTCTGAACATTGACTTGGTGTTTTTATCTCTTGGTAAAAATTATCTGAATATTCACTAATATTTCTTCCTATATTCTTAAACACCTGTAATTTCCTTGAACAAACAAATGAAAAGCATTTGGTACCTATGATATGGTGAACAATAGGCTAATCTCTGGGTACAGAAGTACAAAATCAACAGCACATGTAAGAGAGCTGTGGCCAGGGAAGGATGTTTTGGTTTGGGAAGTCCCAGGGATAATGAGTGTAGTTATAGGGGACTCAATCGACACCACCTTTCCAGAAGCAACAGTTGAATTAATTTGAGTACTTTCTCTATGAGTTTGCAATGGCTTATTCACCAGTTTGTACAGCATGACCCCAAAATAGTGGTTCTGAAGCTCTCTGGAAATGTAGGTGGTCTGGAGAATGTGGCAATAAGATATTTGCCAAGAGATGGCTGGAGTGGATGTTCAGATGGGATGTGAAATAATGAGGTCAACTAGATATAGTGTGCCATGTGCATTCTTGCTGGCTTACCCTCTAATTGGGGGCAGTATGACCCCCTCATGAGGGTTCTGTAGTTAAATGGATTTACTCAGGGCCTGGTCCTAGGAGGTACAGTGGTCTCAGTGATCAATACCAAGGCAATTGGCAAAGAGATGGCTATTATTTCTTGTCCCTGCTCTGCATTTACACAGTCACCACCCAGGTTCATGACCTTGTCACCTTTTACCTAGACTATTGCAATGACCTTATAATTGTTTTTTTCTGTCTCAAAGTTCTCTTTCCTATAATCTATCCTCCACACAGTAACCAAAGTGATGTGATTTTCCTAAAACACATATCTGATCCTTTCTCTTAACTTACTCAGCCTTAGTTTTCTCATCTGTAAAATGGGGATAATAATATCATCTACTTCACAAGTCAAACAAGATAACATATTGCAAGTGTCTTGCAAACCATAAAGCACTATACAAATGCTAGTTATAATAATAATAATAGCTATTATTATTATTTACTACTACTATTACCCATGGATTACTGGGGAGTGTGTGAACCTCTGGGTTAAGAATATCTGAGTTAGACAGTGGTTTTATATCTCTAGAATGCCAAACACCTGAAGGAAAATGTAAAAATTCTCCCCATTGTTCAGATATATTTCCCAATAATCAGCTGACTGACTGTCATTTCTCATTTGGTGCCATGTTGTCATATCCACCCAGCAGCAACAGGGAACACTAGGTTTTTCTTTGGGGAGGAGGGAGATGGACAACTTCATCATGGTCACATCAGTCAAACAACACTATGGACATCATTGTAATCACAGTGTTCCGAGCTGATTATTTTCCACGAAGCTAAAGAGCTGTAATTGAGTTCTTTGGAGGAAGGGCATTATGTAAATGCAAAATAATAACATTATAATAATTTCCATTCCAGTCAGTACAGCTTTGAGATGAAAATGGAAGTGGAATGATTTTGCTAGTTTGAAAAGCTCTTTGGAAAAATAGGCAAAGCTTATATAATATTGTTAGAGGGTGGAAATGCCTCCAAAGAAAGAGCTGTTTCTGTCTGAGCCCTGACCAGAGCAGGGAGAAAGCTTTTTGGAGAATACTTTTGGAGGGCCTTCATGTAAGAGCACATTTAATCACTTACTTTTCCTTAGGTGAAATGTCACCTTAGGAGGTGACATTATCTGAGGGACAGATTTGGAGGAAAATAGGAAAAATAATGAATCAGTGTGGTGTGAGTAGAAGGACAGCCTCGGTGTCAAGGAGGACCTGGGTTCAAGTTGTACCTTTGATACTCACTGACTGAATGACATTGGGACAAATCACTTAACTTTTTACTTCCCCAGGTAACTCTCTAAAACCATGTGATCAATCAACCAGTCAGCCAACACTAATCAGCAATCATTTATTAAGCTCCTACTATGTGCTAGGCACTTGGAATACAAGTGCAAAGAATGGACTGATTGCTATTCTCATACTTCAGAATGAATATAGGGTAGCTTTGGGAGGAAGTACATGAACAACTAGGGACATTAAGTATGTTCCAAGTAGAAGGGGCCATGAGTTAAGTTTTGCAGGAAACCAGGGATTCCAAGAGAACAAGGCGTGTGTTGAGGGGGGGAGGAGAGGAGTGCATTATAGGAATAGGAAAGAGTCAATTTAAAGGCATGGAGATGAGAGATAGATAATCCTGTATGAGGAATAGAAAGCAGGTCAGGATGGCTAGATCACAGAGTACTTGGGAGTAATGTGTAAGAAGACTAGAAAGTCAGTTAATAAACATTTATCGAGCACCTACTATGTACCAGGCCCTGGGGATACAAAAAGAAGCAAAAGATAGTCTCTGCCTTCATGGAGTTCACAATCTAATGGGGAAGATAATAAGCAAACACCTACATACAAACAAACTATGTATAGGATAAAAAGGAAATACTTCAAAGATGGCGGGCATGGGAATTAAGAGAAGTGGGGGAAGGCTTTGTGCAGATGATGGGATTTTAGTTGGGACTTGAAAGAATCCAGGGAAGCCAGGAGGCAGAAATAAAGAGAGAGAGAGAGAGTACTGGAAACATAGGGAACAGAAATAGAAAATGCCTGGAGCCAAGAGATGGAGTGTTCTGTTCATTGAATAGCAAGGAAAGGTCAGAAGAGGCCAGGACATGAAGAGCTTTGAATATCAAACAAAGGATTTTGTATTTGATCCTGGAGATAATAGGGAGCCACTAAAGATTATTAGATAGTGGGATGGTATGATCAGACCTATGCTTTAGTGAAATCACTTTGGTGGTTATGTATAGACTGGAGGAGGACAAGACTTGTAGTAGGAAGATCAGATTGAAAGTTATTGCAGTAATCCAGGCAAGAGGTAAAGAGGTCCTGAAATAGGGTGGTGGCTACATGAATGGAGAGGAGGGGATGTATGTGAGAGCTTTTGTGAAGGCAAAAACCACAAAATTTGGAAATGAATTGGACATTTGGGGTGAGTGAGTGTGACCATGGTTGTGATCTTTGATGACTAGAAGGATGGTGGTACCTTTGACAATATTTTAGTCATTGTATACACCATTTTCCTGGTGCTGCTGACTTTACTCTTCATCAGTTCATATAAGTCCTCCTAGGTTTCTCTGAAGCTATGTCTTTCATCATTTCTTATGGCTCAATAATATTCTATTATGTTAATATACCATAATTTATTCATTTGTTGCCCAGTTGATGGGCACTCAGTTTGTTTCTAGTGCTTTGCTACAACAAAAAGAAGTGCTGCAATAAATATTTTTATGTGTTAGATCCTTTTCATCTGTCTCTGAAGCCTAGCCATGGTATCTATGGAGCTAAGATTGTACACTGTTTAAAGACTTTTTAGTCACAATTCCAAATTTCTTTCCAGAATAGTTGGACCAAATCTTAACAGTATCAATAGTTCATTATTGTTTATGTTCTTCCCTAGCCTCTCTAATCATTGTCATTTTCCTTATATTTGCCAATCTGATAGGTGTGAGGGAGAACCTCAGAACTGTTTTAATTTGCATCCTTCTTATCAGAGGTGATTTGGAGCATTTTTTTTGAGTATGGTTATTGACAGTTTGTCTTTCATTTCTTGAGAACTATATGTCCATATCCTTGGACCATTCATCTATTTGGAAATCTGCAAAGATTTTAAAAACAAACTTTTTTTTTTTACCATCAAGGAAAGTGAAGCCATTATAGTTGGAAACTAATATCAGTCCCAGATGTACTAATAGAAGAAGAAATCACTCAAGATACAAAGATGGGAAAAGTTGAATTAAACTAAGTGCACATAGAAGTGATCCATGCTAGAGGTGACACAGATATGAAGGTGTTGAAAGATTAGTTCAAAAGATATTTGAAGGAGGGGAAGAGACTAAAGACATGGAAAATATCATGGATCTTATTAATATTGTCAAAAGGCTATTCAAAGGACATCAAGAACTACTAAACCATATGCCTACTTTCCCATACACTGAGGGAATCCTTGATGACTGCATTAGTAGGAAACAGACTTTCAGGCTTTTGCAAACAACATTCTACAGTAGAATACATCTTTACTATCACATAATTGGCTGAAAGATGTAGATAATATGGAAACCCATGAAGTTTATTTTTTTTTGATTATAAAAAGGATATATTCAGTAGAACAAGACCCTGCCTTAAAGGCTTTCTCAGTAAAATGCCAAAAAACCCATTCTCAAAGGAAAAGCCTATTGTTAAGATTATGACCTAGTTAGGTGGATATCTATTGAATTTATATGATTTTTATATAAGTTTAAGTGTGTGGATGTGCATGTATATGATTTCATAAATCTATCTACATTCATATCTACATAACATGTTATGTCATATCATGTCTGCCTCTGTGTCTGTCTCTCTCTGTATCTTTTTGTCTTTCTGTCTCTGTTTCTCTTTCATCCCAATATCATGAGAAAGCCTAGCCACTGGCCACAATGTTTGCTCTCCCCTTCCAGCTTTCTCCCCAGCCTTCTCCATTACCACATTGGCTGTATGGCATCCTCAGGATTATTTTGCTTAGTTGGGTTTGTCATTGTGTTCTTTAAACTTATATTACTATCCACTGCTTTTATTTTATGAGGTGATACTGCTCATAATCTTCCACTGTCTTTCTTTGTATGATGTTATAAATGGGTTTATTTTCTAAATTGTTTTTTCCCTTGGCTGTCGGATCTGTCTACTTAGCAGAGAAGCCAAATATTTGCTGACCAAAGCACTTTTTGGTCTCTTTTGATCTCTTGGTGATGGCAATTGATACATTTCATTTAAATGTAAAAATATAGCAATTTGGTGTCTATATCTTTTTTTGATCCACATACCATTTTTCACCATCAAAAACTTGTTTAAAAGGGTCAGGATTAAGTTGTTTTGATGCATGTCATAATTTTTCTCATTTTTATTCTTCTATCTTTGTAACTAATTTTGAACTTTAATCCAACAAGTTGGTGGTCTATGCAGACAGATGGTTTAAGCATGACTCCTTGAAAAAGCTATTTATATGTATTGTCTCTCCTTCCTCTTGTCTTACTCATAACTAAACCCTTTGCAATCTAGCTTCTGACCACTGAAACTGCTTTCTCCAAAGTTACCAATAATATATTTAACCTCAAATATTAAGATCTTTTTTTTCATTCCTAATACTTTTTGAGCTGTATTGGATTCCATTGAACACCCTTTCTTTTTGGATATTCTTTCCTCTCTGGGTTTTTGTGACACTCTTCACTCCTGCTTCCTCTCCTACCTTTCTGATTACTCTTTTTCAGTCTCCTTTGATCATCTATCTATCTATCTATCTATCTATCTATCTATCTATCTATCTATC